>NC_071280.1:20416856-20554356 GCF_023375685.1 Ictalurus furcatus
CACGAGCTTGACGTGTTTTACATGAATGTGACGTGTTTACGTGAGCATGATGTGTTTTACGTGAGCGTGACGTGTTTTACGTGAGCGTGACGTGTTTACGTGGGTGTAACGTGTTTATGTGATCGTGACGTTTTTTACGTGTGTAACATGTTTACGTGAGCGTGACATGTTTTACGTGATCGTGACGTGTTTTACGTGTGTAACGTGTTTGTGATCGTGATGTGTTTTACGTGTGTAACGTGTTTGTGATCGTGACGTGTTTTACGTGTGTGTAACGTGTTTATGTGATCGTGACGTGTTTTACGTGTGTGTAACGTGTTTATGTGATCGTGACGTGTTTTACGTGTGTGTAACGTGTTTGTGATCGTGACGTGTTTTACGTGTGTGTAACGTGTTTGTGATCGTGATGTGTTTTACGTGTGTGTAACGTGTTTGTGATCGTGATGTGTTTTACGTGTGTAACGTGTTTGTGATCGTGATGTGTTTTACGTGTGTGTAACGTGTTTATGTGATCGTGACGTGTTTTACGTGTGTGTAACGTGTTTATGTGATCGTGATGTGTTTTACGTGTGTAACGTGTTTGTGATCGTGACGTGTTTTACGTGTGTGTAACGTGTTTATGTGATCGTGACGTGTTTTACGTGTGTAACGTGTTTATGTGATCGTGATGTGTTTTACGTTTGTAACGTGTTTATGTGATCGTGACGTGTTTTACGTGTGTGTAACGTGTTTGTGATCGTGATGTGTTTTACGTGTGTAACGTGTTTATGTGATCGTGATGTGTTTTACGTGTGTGTAACGTGTTTATGTGATTGTGACGTGTTTTATGTGTGTAACGTGTTTGTGATCATGACGTGTTTTATGTGTGTAACGTGTTTGTGATCGTGACGTGTTTTACGTGTGTGTAACGTGTTTGTGATCGTGACGTGTTTTACGTGTGTGTAACGTGTTTGTGATCGTGACGTGTTTTACGTGTGTGTAACGTCTTTGTGATCGTGATGTTTTACGTGCGTGTAACGTGTTTATGTGATCGTGACGTGTTTTACGTGTGTGTAACGTGTTTGTGATCGTGACGTGTTTTACGTGTGTGTAACGTGTTTATGTGATCGTGACGTGTTTTACGTGTGTGTAACGTGTTTATGTGATCGTGACGTGTTTTACGTGTGTGTAACGTGTTTATGTGATCGTGATGTGTTTTACGTGTGTAACGTGTTTATGTGATCGTGACGTGTTTTACGTGTGTGTAACGTGTTTATGTGATCGTGATGTGTTTTATGTGTGTAACGTGTTTATGTGATCGTGATGTGTTTTACGTGTGTGTAACGTGTTTATGTGATCGTGACGTGTTTTACGTGTGTGTAACGTGTTTGTGATCGTGATGTGTTTTACGTGTGTGTAACGTGTTTATGTGATCGTGACGTGTTTTACGTGTGTGTAACGTGTTTGTGATCGTGACGTGTTTTACGTGTGTGTAACGTGTTTATGTGATCGTGATGTGTTTTACGTGTGTAACGTGTTTGTGATCGTGATGTGTTTTACGTGTGTGTAACGTGTTTGTGATCGTGACGTGTTTTATGTGTGTAACGTGTTTATGTGATCGTGACGTGTTTTACGTGTGTGTAACGTGTTTATGTGATCGTGACGTGTTTTACGTGTGTGTAACGTGTTTGTGATCGTGATGTGTTTTACGTGTGTAACGTGTTTATGTGATCGTGATGTGTTTTACGTGTGTGTAACGTGTTTGTGATCGTGACGTGTTTTACGTGTGTGTAACGTGTTTATGTGATTGTGACGTGTTTTATGTAACGTGTTTGTGATCATGACGTGTTTTATGTGTGTAACGTGTTTGTGATCGTGACGTGTTTTACGTGTGTGTAACGTGTTTGTGATCGTGACGTGTTTTACGTGCGTGTAACGTGTTTGTGATCGTGACGTGTTTTACGTGTGTGTAACGTCTTTGTGATCGTGACGTGTTTTACGTGTGTGTAACGTGTTTATGTGATCGTGACGTGTTTTACGTGTGTGTAACGTGTTTATGTGATCGTGACGTGTTTTACGTGTGTGTAACGTGTTTATGTGATCGTGACGTGTTTTACGTGTGTGTAACGTGTTTATGTGATCGTGACGTGTTTTACGTGTGTGTAACGTGTTTGTGATCGTGACGTGTTTTACGTGTGTGTAACGTGTTTATGTGATCGTGACGTGTTTTACGTGTGTGTAACGTGTTTATGTGATCGTGACGTGTTTTACGTGTGTGTAACGTGTTTATGTGATCGTGACGTGTTTTACGTGTGTGTAACGTGTTTATGTGATCGTGATGTGTTTTACGTGTGTGTAACGTGTTTATGTGATCGTGGCGTCATGTTTAAATGATACAGAACCATTCTGTTTAATGCACTTATCAAGTCTTCACTCCGGTTTATGACCTTATTGACTATTCAGAAAGAGAGAGAGAGAGTGTGTGTGTGTGTGTGTGTGTGTGTGTGTGGAGCTGAAGGTGACTTTGCAGTGGACTGTGGGAATATTGGATAAAGTGTGCTCACTTATGAAAGATGCGCTCACTCAGGTCCTGTAGGAGGTTTTAACGTGGAACAGAATAGACAAAGACATGGAGAATAAAAGCACACACTGTGTGTGTGTGTGTGTGTGTGTGTGTGTGTGTGTGTGTGTGTAATTAAGTAGGTGTGTGAATAGGGGCTTGCGTGTAATTATGGAGCAGATTAAAATGAGGAAATGTATTTGTGTTGGAGTTCCTCGTGAGATGAAGCAGTGAGGATGAATCAGAGCACTCCCTCAGTCCCCGACGCAATTACTGCCCATTCCCCTTCATTAGTGTTAACTGATGACATTACTGACTTTCAGCCTGCACACACACACACACACACACACACACACACACACTGCTGAGAGTACATCACTCACTAACGGCTGAAATCTGAGTGCACTAATCTCAGTTATTAAACACTCAAACAGTGTTTAATCCACATCTGTCTCTGCACATGGAGTCTGTGTGGAAGTGAAGCTGCACTACAACATTATCCAGCTACAGCTACCTGTAATATCTATACACCGTGTGAGGATGGAACACTAGGGGGTGTGCTGTTATAAATAAATACACAAAGTGAGGTCACTGTAAACACTCGAACCTCCGCTAGTGTTTTATTCCTCTCATACCACATTCACCAACAACAGTATTTCTTTATTTAATAAAGAACAACACCTCATACTTTTGATCCATTTATAGTTACAAGTCAGTTAGAAAGTTCCAGCTTTACGCCTGACTGTTACACCACACTGACACTGGAGATTCCTTCCATACACATTTAAATTCAAGTTTAATCTGTATAACATGTTCCTCATGTATTCTCTCTGTCTCTGTCTTTCTTTCTTTCTTCTTTTTGTTATTTCCATGCTGTAGTAAATAGAGCTGCATGTTTATATACAGTCCCAGAAGTCTCCATGCAGAGGGGGAAATTAACACCTTTTATCAAAATGTCTTCCAAATTTTTTCATGCTTAGTTTATATTATATACACAGCAAAATCACCAGTGTTGATTTAACACCCAGAGTGTTGAATTCACACCCTACGGTGTTTATATAAGTCCACTGGACTCATTTAAACACTCTGGGTGTTAATTCAACACTGGGGATTTTACTGTGTGTGTGTGTGTATATATATATATATATATATATATATATATATTTCAGAGAGCCTTTAACTAAGAATGCATGTGACAAAAGAAGAACGTATTGAAATCATTCTTATGGTTGGATCGGGAAGCTGTCGCAAGGTTGCGATGGTGAACACATCTCACACACACACACACACACACACACACTGTAACCAAACTTATTAACATATTCAAAAAGACTGGAAGTGTCACAGACCGACCGAGAAGAAGTGGACGTCCACCAACATCCACTGACGGAGACACGAGCCCCGAGCAAACACAGTCCTGTATGTATGGAGACGTTTGTGACGTTTTATATTTAATATTCAGCAGTGATATAAATTGTACACTCCCAGTCTAAATGTGTGTGTTTCTGTATGTCGTGCAGCTCATATTAACGCTAAACTGCTTCTTGCCAATGGGCTTATTATCTGTCTGTCTGTCTGTCTATTTGTCTGTCTGTCTCTCTGATAGAGAAATAAATCTCTGTCACATTAGCAGAAGTGAATCGACCTAAACCCATCCTCACACAACGACAGAGAGACACCGGGACATCACTCACCTTATATATTATGCATTAAGCTATTCTCTTTTCCTACTTCTATCTCTCTTTCCATCTCTCTATCTCACTTTCCCCCTCTCTCTAACTCTCTCTCTCTCTCACACACACACATTTCTCTCTCTCTCTTTATCTATTTATGGGTAATTGAATACATGCGATAAGATACACACAGTCATAAAGGAGAAATGTGATCTTATTTTTTAAAGCTTTGATATCATGATCTTGTGTGTGTGTGTGTGTGTGTGTGTGTGTACTGCTGAAGGACATGTCATCTGGTTGGTAAAATATCTGAAGCCAAAAAGTTTTTTTTCAATTTTACCCTACAAAGAATGTCATTCTGTACCTTTCCAGTCATCAGAACTCATTATCCACCGGCCGCGGCTCTAGGATCAGACCTTGAGAGGAGCTCAGCCCCTAATGAGTATGACTTTCCCAAAAGCACCATAATAGTGAGCACTAAAACTACGAAGCCTACAAATAAACAAAAAAGGGGTTTTAAATGTGGAGGAAGTGGAGGCCTCCTCTTTCTGTTTTTAATTTTAATTTTTTTATTTGCAAATCTTGTGAGTACGTAATTAATGCATTTCATGCAATAAACCTACAAACAAAATCATTGTAATTAACAGTTGTGAGTGTTCAGGTCCTCTCTGTTGACACTTTTAACCGTTTAAATAAAATCTTGATTCCCTTTATACATCAAGTATTAAACTATGCGTCTAGAAAGATATCCAAATTCTGTGAAAACAGTCGTTGAGACACAAAGCTTGTTTTTGTTTGTTGGACAAAATTGGACAATGTTATTATGCAAAATAAAACACTCTTTATGAACTACAGGTTTTAAATGATGTTTCACTTCAGTAGGAGGGAATTGAAAATGCACACAACCTAGCATGTCTAACGAAGTGACTAGCAAGCTAAAGTGAATGTTTGCTAACGTAACGGGGGAAATCTCTGGCGACTCTCCGCATTATTGAGATAATGTGCTTATTCCATAATATTAGTCAACCAGCAAATCATGAATATCTCACAAACAACCGTCAGGAGAACATTATATACAACATGATCTATTTGCACAAACAATGGTGGGGACAAGTCGTAAAAGCATGTGGGCTGAACATCTGTCTCCTGTAACAGGGTGCGCTGTATACAAACCCACATGGAATGTATAACATGCACACATGCGATTAATAAAATCAAGTTAAAACATTCTACACGACACACTGCAATTGATATATTTACATAATCTCACACCTAATGGCTCAAAATGCAGTAAAAAAGCAACCTGCACACACACACACACTAAATCTATTCGTACATGGACCCCCAGTTTCAGTTTAATCTCTTTAGCTTGTTATTTCAGCCAGATTATTGGAGCTTGGCTCCTTATAGTTGCTCCTATTGTTTTAAATAGTGATTCAGTATTATGAGGGGGCCAAGCACCAACTAGTGCTCAGAGATTATCAGTACATCCTGAATTTGCTGAGTGACAGGCACCAAAGGGCAGAGCACAGGTTAAATTTCATCATCCAATCAGAAACTGGGTAGTATGACATCACCACTGACCTTTTCTACCAAGCTTTGTCCAGTCAGACAATCATTTTAATACAATACACAGTTATTTTGTTAAGCTAGCTAGGTACCTGACTAGCTCCTCGACGGTAATGTGTGTGTGTGTGTGTGTGTGTGTGTGTGTGTGTGTGTGTGTGTGAGAGAGAGAGAGAGAGAGAGAGAGATGACAATGACTGATGAAATTGCCTGTGATCAAGTGTGTGTAAGAGACCAGTTGTCCAGAACTCTCTTTATCGAGAGAGAGACAGAGACTGTAACTGAATTACATTACATCTGTGTGTCTTCCCCACAAGCTCCTCACACCTGAGACACACTGATACCTCTGTGTGTGTGTGTGTGTGTGTGTGTGTGTGTGTGTGTGTGTGTGTGCATGTGAGATCAGTATCTGTCCATGGAGCCCCTCTATCAATCTGCACACACTCGTATAATGAGCTGTTTGTTTCAAGGGAGATAGTCAAAGCAACACACTGTGAGAGACACACACACACACACACACACACACACACACACACACACACCCATTGTGTGAGTGTATGTGATTAACAATAAATGACGGGAGTCTGTTTTTTGCCAAAGGAGTTCTGAAGGCAAAATCTCCCTCTTCCTCTGTCTCTCTCTCTCTCTCTCTCTCTCTCTGTCACTTACACACACACACACACACACACACACACACACATACACACACACATACACACACACACACACACACACACACACACACAGGCTGTAATTTTCTTGAGCATCTGAACACAGATCAATCTCAGCACTCTGCTGTGTGAGACATAAAGTGATGTGTGTGTGTGTGGGTACGTGTGTGTGTGTATGTGTGTGTTTGTATGTGTGTGTGTGTGTGTGTGTGTGAGAGAGAGAGAGTGCAGTCCTCCTCCTTGAGGCACTTCCCCTCCGTTATGTGATCACAGAGATCTGTGTGTCAGCCGTTACTAGGTAACATAGTTGCCTTCGGCTCAGGTACACTGCTCTGTGTGTATGTGTGTGTGTGTGTGTGTGTGTGTGTGTGTGTGTGTGTGAGGACTATCTGTTGAGATGATGCAATTGGGTTTGTAAGAGAGACAATGTCCATCTGACACGACATTGTGAAGGTTCTACTATTCTAGAACAGAAAGAAGGGAGAGAAATAGATAGAGGGAGAGACAGAGAGAGACAGCTGTCTGTCTGTTTCTGGCAGAAGGAATCAGTATCAATGTGATAGAGAGGGCTGATATCATACAGTAGCTGCTTATTAGGATCCAGATAACAAACACCTCAGTAATAATAATTAGAGAGACAGAGAGAGAGGAAGAGAGAGAGAGAGGAAGAGAGACAGAGAGAGAGAAAGAGAGACAGAAAGAGAGAAAGAGAAACAGAGAGAGAGGAAGAGAGAGAGAGGGAAAGAGAGGTAAAAAGAGACAGAGAGAGAGATGGAAAGAGAGACAGAGAGGGAAAGAGAGACAGAGAGGGAAAGAGAGACAGAGAGGGAAAGAGAGACAGCAAAGGAAAAAGCAAGTCCAATTCTCTTTTATGTAATGTGGTGATGGTCTTCTACACTAAAGCATACTGAGACACTCCTGCAAGCCTGGAGGGGAACATCATCTGGGACTTGTTCTCCACCAGACCCTGACATCCCATTCCAGATTTAGTCCTCCTTTGATGATGATGATAAAGGTCAGTGCAGGACTGTTATGATGATGATGTTGAAGATTCGTTGCAGGAGTAAAATTTATACCCAGATTTCTGTAAAGCTGCTTTGTGATAATGTTCATTGTTAAAAATGCTTTATAAATAAAACTGAATTGAGTTAAACGATGATGATAAAGGTCAGTGCATGATGATGATGATAATGATGGTGGTGATGAGGATGATGAGGATGATGATGGTGATGAAGGTGATGATTATGGTGATAATGATTATGATGATGATGGTGAGGATGATTATGGTGATGATGATGATGATGATGATTATGGTGATGATGGTGAGGATGGTGATGGTGATGGTGATGATGATGATCATGATGATGATGATGGTGATGATGATGATGATGGTGATGATGGTGAGGATGATGGTGATGGTGATTATGATGGTGATGATGGTGATTATGATGGTGATGGTGAGGATGATGATGATGATGATGGTGGTGATGATGATGATGATGATCAGGATGATGATGATGATGGTGATGAAGGTGATGACGATGGTGATGATGATTATGGTGATAATGATTATGATGATGATGGTGATGATGGTGATGATGATCATGATGATGAAGATGGTGATGATGATGATGATGGTGAGGATGATGATGATTATGGTGATGATGATGGTGATTATGATGGTGATGATGGTGATGAAGGTGGTGATGATGATGATTATGGTGATGATGATGGTGATGATGATGATGATGAAGGTGGTGATGATGGTGATGGTGATGAAGGCGGTGATGATGATGATGAAGGTGATGATGATGATGGTGATGATGATGATGATGAAGGTCAGAGAGTGATGAGTCTCAGTGGAGAAAAAAGGGCTCAGCGTCCTCTTCAGCTGAGTCTGGAGTTCATTACAGAAGACAGATGGGCCAAAACCCAACCAACTGAAATTTCACTCTGTGTGTGTGTGTGTGTGTGTGTGTGTGTGTGTGAAATGTATAGTTTCAGATGAGTGGGCTTCATTACATTATGACTTTGTACTGCAGTGTGTCCTTCTAAGCGAAGCTCATTTATAAAGTAATCACCTACTACACACACTTTAGACATAATTACTTTCTGGTTGCAGCCTTATGAGGTTTTGTGTGTGTGTGTGTGTGTGTGTGTGTGTGTGTGTGTGCATTTATGTGTTCCAATTGGGTGTCTGAGAGTGCCTGTTGTACGGTGTGCATAATCGTGTGTGTGTGTGTGTGTCTCTCTCCTTGCTGCTATAACTCAGATTAGTGCTGTGTCTAATTGCGTTCGATCCGTTTGCCCTGGCGTGTCATGCGATATTTTCCTACCAGTATTTAACGCTGGCCGAATGACTGATGAGACGCAGCTAGCGTAAAATCACCCGCAGCCGAGGCACACACACACACACACACACACACACATATCTGAAGGTGGTGAATAATAAACCACAGTCTAATCGCTCACCCATAAAACACTCAAATTTAATGCAAGTAACAAAACGTATCTTTGTAAATAAATTGTTTATAAACAGCATCAACTCGGTAGTAGGTATTTATGCTTATTTATGTTTGTTTATTTTATCAGGTTTACAAATATATTACAATATTCAGTGGAAAAGAGGCAGGCTTGGTTCTCCTGAGATAAATTCTGTCCTGTTTCAGAGCACAGCTCAACTATTCTAATGGGTCTTATTGTAGATAAATGTGAAGATTTCATCTGTACATAAATCCATCCATCCCATAATCTCATGAAGGGGTGAAAGACATGGTGTACAGCAGGCATACATCAGATAGAGCATAATGAAGGATTTATGTTTAATAAAAAAAAGACATTTAATCTGATCATAGTCCTTTTGATCACAATCTTTTGGTTTTCTCAACACATTGTTCATTGTGTCCTAGAACCTCTATTTTGTTTCTGTTTGTACAGTACCATATTCCTTAGCAGCTTGTTCTTAACTTCATTTTCTGTCAGAGTACCTTTTTTCTAGTTCTATTTATAGTACTGTGGTGGCAGGGGAGAGGTCGAGCGTCAGCTGGGGACAGAGAGGAGGCGGGACAGCCCGGCAGGTAACAAGTGATGATTCACACCTGTGTCTTATTATCGCCATTCTACTTATTTGTCTCTTTGTGCGTTCAGTGTCTCCTGTAACTGGAGAGAGATTGTGTGAGTGAGTGAGTGAGTGAGTGAATGAATCACTGAGTGAATGAGTGAGTGAATGAATGAGTGAGTGAATGAATGAGTGAACGAGTGAAGGAATGAGTGAGTGAATACATGAGTGAACTAGTGACTGAATGAGTGAACGAGCGAAGGAATGAGTGAGTGAATGAATGAGTGAACTAGTGACTGAATGAGTGAACGAGTGAATGAATGAGTGAACGAGCGAAGGAATGAGTGAGTGAATGAATGAGTGAACTAGTGACTGAATGAGTGAATGAATGAGTGAACGAGTGAAGGAATGAGTGAGTGAATGAATGAGTGAACTAGTGACTGAATGAGTGAATGAATGAGTGAACGAGTGAAGGAATGAGTGAGTGAATGAATGAGTGAACTAGTGACTGAATGAGTGAATGAATGAGTGAACGAGCGAAGGAATGAGTGAGTGAATGAATGAGTGAGTGAGTGAATGAGTGAATGAATGAGTGAACGAGTGAAGGAATGAGTGAGTGAATGAATGAGTAAGTGAGTGAATGAGTGAATGAATGACTGAATGAATCAGTGAACGAATTAATGAATTAGTGAACGAGTGAATGAATCAGTGAACGAGAGAATGAGTGAGTGTGATACCAAACGCATACATATACACACACCAAGGAGCCTGAACCTGGTTGTGCTGTTTTTATTGAGTTTTTGAAAGTGCACTGAAAAGTGTGGACTGAACAAATGAGGGCCCAGAACATGGATAAAGTTCCATTTGCCTCCCAAGTCTTCCTCCACACACTCACACAGTGCCAGGTTCCTTTGCCCTTGTTCCTTAGGGCCTTGCTCTGTGGTACCTGGTATGTTCTTTCATATTATATTTCATTGCTTTAATGCAATGTTCCTTAGCACCTTGTTCTTAGTACCATGTTCTCTCAACACCTTTTCCATGCTTCTTACTGCCCTTTTCCGGTTCTATTTTTTTAGTACCATATTCCTTAGCCCCTTGCTCCTTAGTCCTATGTACATTAATACCATATTTCTTAGTGTCTTAGCACAATGTTACTTACCAGCACCTTGTTTCTATTTGTTTCTGGTTCTATTTATAGTATTATATTTATAGGGCCATATCTCTTAGCCCCTTTTTTTCTCTGGACCTTGCTCCTTAGTATGCTTCCATGTTCTTACCATAATTTTAGTGCCTGACTACAATGCTCCTTAGCACCTTGTTACTCATTTCCTAGTGTATTTTCTGGTTTTATTTACAGTACCATATGCCTTAACTCATGCCTTAGTTCATTGTTCACTTAGTATCAGGTTTCTTATTGCCTCATTCCTTACTTTCTTAAGGTTATTAACTAAGGCCCATGTAGTACTGTTTCCCTATAGTACCATATTTATTTGTATCTCATTCTTTAGTGTCTTAGTACTTTGTTTACTTACTGTCATGTTCCATAGTAAGTTGTTCCTTAGTAGCTTATGCACATAGATCTGAAATATTCACCTAGTATTGTCCCATCACATCTTCATCACTGATTGTATCCCTTCACATCATGTAGAACACTCCAACGGCGTCCCTCCACATGTTGTAGGATGACTTTGGATGATATAGGGCACTCCAATATTTCCCTTTGCATGAAGTAGGACACGCCAATCATGTCCCTTCACATGAGATAGAACACTCCGGTTGTGTCCCTTCATATGAATAAGTCAAGTAGATCTTTATTGTCATCACAGCCATACACAGTGAGATGAAATAACATTTCTCTTGGACCCATGGTGCAAGATACATGTATGACATTACAAACTATAGTATCAGTGCCCTAATGGATGTTATAGCAACCTGAGAGTAAAGGAGTTTAAGGTACAGTTTGGTACTTTAATGAGTCAGTATAATCAAAGTGTCAGTATGCTGTAAACAGTATGTCAGTGCAGTAAATGAACAAAGTGACGTGAGTCATTATTGATTTAAAGTGTCTGTGCAGAGGGGTGGAGGGTGTTACTTGGACCTCAGGGAGTAGAGGCATGCCAACAATGCATTCAGCTGCCCACACTATCCTGTCAGAGATGTTGTAATTCCCAAACTAGACAGAACTATAGCTGTTCAAGACATTCTCCATGATGCCGTGATAGAATGTGGTGAAGACGGGTGAAGAGATGCTCGCCTTCTTTATGTGCCAGAGGAAATGTAGGCACTGCTGGGCTCTCTTGGCCAGGGAGCTGGTATTGGTTGTTCAGCTGAAGTCTTTGATGATGTGAACACCAAGGAACTTGGTGCTCATTACTCTCTCCACTCTAGAGCCATTTATGCATGGGTGAAACAATCAACAAAGTCAACGATCTTCTATTTTGTTTTGTCAACATTCACAGACCGCTTGTTGTTATTGCACCAGCCTGTGAGCTGTTCCACCTCCTCTCTTTATGATGTTTGAACTGGATCTGGCAGTGCAGTTGTGGATTAGTAGCATGAACAGCAGTGGGCTGAGCACACAGCCCTTGAGGGCACCAGTGCTCAGGGTGATGGTGGTGGAGGTCTTGCTGGCAACCTGAACTGACTGGATCCAGTTAGAGAGCGAGGTGCTGAAACCTAGCAGGTCCAGCTTATCAATAAACTGCTGGTGGATGATGGGGTTGAATGCTAAACTGAACTCTATGAACAACATTCTGTTTTATGTGTTATTCTTGTCAAGGTTTTGCCAGGTGAAGATTTTAGAACGAAGTTGAAGGAGTTGAGTGCATCTGGGGAGAAGGCATCAGTGTCAGCGGCAGCGACACGTGGTGGAATCATGTATTCTGGGATGGCTTGGACACCTTGCCACATGCGCTGTGCACCTTTGGTGTTGTTGAATTGGATAGAGATTTTCTTTGCATGATTGCACTTTGCCACTACTCTAAATCTCATCCCTGGTTTTCAGCAGTTTGTGGACCTTAGCTGTAAACCATGGCTTCTGGATGGTACATGTGGTGATAATTTTTGTGACTGTGATGTAGGACACTGTGATCATGGCCCTTCAGATGATGTAAGATACTCTGATTGTGTCCTTGAACATGATGTAGAACATGCAAATTGCGTCCCTTTATATGATTATGGCAGAAGGGAGCGTGGTTTAGCGGGAGTCTGCAACTCACATGACACACATACACACACCTTGGTCCCACTTTCTGAGAGAAAGAAAACAGTGTGTTAAATTCACCAATAAGAATCAGGTGTGCCACATTAATTTGCTCATTCCCCCACACTCCCAACCAAAGTGGTGATTGACAAGGAAATGACTCGGACTGGGTAGTACTTACTTTTTCCCATCTCACTATTATTAAAGATCATTTTTACAGAGTAAGCCAGAACACTCAAACAGGTGAAACAATGGCCCAGTTGTTGGTACATAAAAGCCACATTGGAAATGCTTTTCCACATGGTTCATTAACCCCATGGCAGGTGGAGGAGGTGGCTAAAACATAGCCTACTTAATGGCTCACTTTTGCTGGCCGCGGATCTGCAGTTATGTATGCAGGTGGTGTACATCTTCCCATGAATGTCAGCTTGTGTATCCTCCAGCTGTTCTAAACGTGCCATTGCCTCCTCTTCCTCTTATCCATTCCCAGTTGGAGAATATCTCTCACCATCCTAGAGGGCAGAATTTGCCATGTTGCAATCTGCATTTTTGGATGTGTTCTCTGCCTTACCTGGTCACCCAAACTTTACAGAACATATAGAGATGCCTCCCAGCATGATTGTGCGCTTCCACCCATATCGCCTGCCTGAACACAAAAAAGTGGTTCGGAATGAGTTGGGTAAAATGCTGGAGTAATAGAGGAGTCCCACAGTGACTGGAACAGCCCCATTGTGCTAGTGCCCAAAACTGATGGGTTGTCCATTTTTGTTTGGACTTCCACAGGCAATTCCTAAATTTGCTGCCTATCCAGTGCATACTATTGATGCGCTCCTGGATGGGCTAGGTGCTCCTTTTTTTACTCCACCCCGCATTTAACCAAGGGCTATTAGCCAAAAAAATTACTTTCTCGACACCATTCGGTTACTAAACATATTGCTGCTACCCTACCAATAGTTTACAGTTTAAAGCCCATGTTCTATGTATTTACTGTCCTGTGCATTTATTGTTCTGTTCTGTTAACTTGTTATCCTGCACTCATCTCACACTGTTGAGAATTTGCACTTCATGCAGTCTTGAGACCATATCTCCATGGTCCTAGAGAAATGACATTTTGTTTCATTGTATACAAACTATGACTTGACTTACACCAATTTGTCATATTTGGGCTTTTTGGGGTGCTGACCATGTTTCCAAGACTAGTGGATTGGGTATTTAACGACCCCACAGCTGTATGCCACTGTATATTTAGATGATATGATCAACTGGGATAGTAACAATTGGGAGTGGCATATGCAGCATGTGAGGGTGGCCCTAAAGTCTTTGAGGTGAGTCAGTAAAGTGTGCAATTGGACAGGTGGCGGTATGATATCTAGCTTCCACTTGGGTCTAAGTAATAAGACTGCTGTGATTGCTGTCTGCCTGAGACCCAAGACCAAAAAGGAGGTGAGACAGGAACTGGGGCTGTCAGACTATTATCACCAGTTTGTGCCTAATTATTTGGACCTCAAGAGCACACTGACTGATCTCACTAAAAAGGGGGCACCAGATCTGGTTTAGTGTTCTGAGCTGTGCCAGCAGGCCTTTGTGAGAGTTCAAGTGGGGGTCCCTCTGCTTCATGCCCCTAACTTTTTGCTCCCCTTTGTGCTGCAGACCAACGCATGGGACAGAGGGCTGGAGGCTGTTAGTGTCCCAGTTAGTGGAGGGGGAGACCTGCCCAGAGCTGTCAAAGTGTCAAAGTACAGTACAGTAGAGAAGGAGTGTCTGGCCATCAATTGGGCCAGCCTCACACGCTGATACTTACTGGGGCGCCCATTCACTCTCTGTTCAGACCACAACTCCCTGCCGTGGCTCCACCGCATGACGGATGCCTACTCGCAGGTCACTCGTTCGTATCCGGCATTACGGCCATTTAAATTCACTGTGGTTCACAGGCAGTGGTGGATTTTCTCTCCCAGTGGCGAGGAATCAGTCACAAGTTGGACAGCTTCACATGTATGACATGCTATTCATGTCCCTTCACATGATGTAAGATACTCTGATTATGTCCAATATGATGTAATACATATTGATTGTGTCCCTTCACATCTTATAGGACATAACAATCATGTCACTTCACATGATGTAGAACACTCTGATCGTGTACCTTCACATGATGTAGAACACTCTGATCCTGCCCCTTCACATGATGTAGAACACTCTGATCCTGCCCCTTCACATGATGTAGAACACTCTGATCCTGCCCCTTCACATGATGTAGAACACTCTGATCTTGCCCCTTCACATGATGTAGAACACTCTGATCCTGCCCCTTCACATGATGTAGAACACTCTGATCTTGCCCCTTCACATGATGTAGAACACTCTGATCTTGCCCCTTCACATGATGTAGAACACTCTGATCTTGCCCCTTCACATGATGTAGAACACTCTGATCCTGCCCCTTCACATGATGTAGAACACTCTGATCCTGCCCCTTCACATGATGTAGAACACTCTGATCCTGCCCCTTCACATGATGTAGAACACTCTGATCTTTCCCCTTCACATGATGTAGAACACTCTGATCTTTCCCCTTCACATGATGTAGAACACTCTGATCCTGCCCCTTCACATGATGTAGAACACTCTGATCTTTCCCCTTCACATGATGTAGAACACTCTGATCCTGCCCCTTCACATGATGTAGAACACTCTGATCCTGCCCCTTCACATGATGTAGAACACTCTGATCTTTCCCCTTCACATGATGTAGAACACTCTGATCCTGCCCCTTCACATGCACTCTGATCGTGTACCTTCGCATGATGTAGGACAACCCAACTGCCTCACTACACATGATGTAGGGCACTATAATCTTGTCCCTAATGGTGTCCCTTCCACATGATGAAAATTTCATTCTAAATATTACTAAATATCATACTAAATTATAACGATATGAGGAAGAAATCTTGAGAAGAAGCAGACTCAAAAGGGAACCCATCCTCAACTGGGTGACACCGGATAGTGCGATTATACATAATTTCTCTTCTATAACTGTGTACTATTGTCATGAGGGGAGACCAGAGAGGCAGGTACAAAATGCAGAACTTCTTTATTAGGAGACAGACGCAGGGAACAGGCTCAGGGAAACAGACTTGAGAAACAAGCTCAGGAAAACAAACACAAGGAATAACATACAAGGAACCGGGGCTATCAGAAACTTAGTACAACTAGGAAAGAAAACCCTAAGAAAACACCAAACAAAAACAAACAGTGCATAAACTGAACAATAACAAATATGAGAACTCAGAAACATAACCTCACTACATGCAACGCTCCAGCAACTGAGGAGAAAACCAGGGAACTTAAATAGGAGCACTAATCAATCAGGAAAATGAAACACATGGGAATGGTTAAAACACGAAATGAAGTGTTTTAAATGGTAAATGGTCTGCACTTTTTTTTTTTGCACCTTTTAACCTCAGCAGTTCTCCAAAGCACTTTACACTGTTTCTCATTCACACACACACACACACACTCACACACACACACACACACACACACACTCACACACACACACACACACACACACACACACACTCACAAACCATTGGCAGCAGAGCTACCATGCAAGGCACTAGCCTGCCATTGGGAGCAACTTGGGGTATGGGGTCTTGCCCAAGGACACTTCATCATGTGGAGGCATGTGACCTGGGGATCAAACCACCAACCCTGTGATTAGTGGACAACCTGCTCTACCACCTGAGCCACAGATGCCCCAGAAAAAGATCTTGAGTATGACCATCATTACAGTTGTAACATAAAGTCTATCATATCAAACTGGAAAGGATCTAGTACACAACTTGATTTTGCTGAAGAAATTATTGAAATTTGTTCAGTCCATTAAAGGTGAGTAAAGCATTCTAATTGCTAATCTAATATGGTTATATAATCATCTACATAGTCAGTTATCAATTTGTCTGGCTTGAAATTAATCTTCTAAATTTTTTGCTTAAAATAAAAATCGCAAAGTCATCACTACATTCTAATGTGTGCAAGCTTCTGTGGTGGTCTTATTCCTAGTTACCTTTGCTACAGTATTAAATAAGTATAAATATTTTTGGTATTTATTATGGTGAAGCGGTAGCCTGATCTAGCAGTTCATAGAAAGTGAAGAGCCTTTCTATAGCTCAGAAGGCTCTACTTCCGTGCAATCTGGAGTTTAGTTTTATTTAACCATTTAAGGCACAATCTACCTTCAAACAATGTTAATAAGAGCTAAAAAATGACACTTTATATTGTAAATGCTGTTCTGCTTTTCTTTTGCATTAAACTCCAGCAGACGACCTCCACAACTCGCACCTCACTATTTATGTGCTTATAGTATAGTTATAGTGTAGTTATAACTTACGTTACAGCAGCTATAAACAGTCGTTCCCTCACCAGCACTCTCTCTTTTTTTTCTCTCTTAAGGTTAATAAAAAATTAAAACGCAGCTTGTCGTGTTGGCGAGAAACCACCAAGTGTAAACTCCTCTGTCCTGAAGATGTCAGAAAACCTCCAGTTCCATCGTGCCTCTGACTGTTACAAAGCACTGACACTGGAGACTCCTTATAGAAAGCTTCATCATATTAACAACCTGCTCTGTTTAAATCCTTACTTAGCTTGCTTTCTAACAAACATAGTAACATTGGCATTATGTTAGCTGTCTGTGTGTCTAACCGAGTGCTGCTGTGATTATCTGTGCTGGGTGAAGATCTGGACTGGAATGAATACATGTGAATGATCACAATTTCTCTCTCTCTCTCTCACACACACACACACACACACACACACAGTTGGTGAATATGAGTGAGGTGCAAATTAAACAGAACAAAGGAAGAGCTTTACACTGTACACTTGCTCTAATGTTTAAATCATCAGATGTTTTCAGTTAAACACACAAACACACGCGCGCACACACACAGAGGTGTAATGAAGTCCGGTTTAATCGAAACCCTTCAGAAGATAAAATAAAGATGTGTGAGCTTTTGGAGTAGTGTGTGTGTGTGTGTGTGTGTGTGCATTCTCTTCTCCATGCATAAATTCCTTGGCCTTTCTCATGAGTGTGAATGGACTTACAGAAAGGAATAACTCCTCGTGTGTGTGTACTGATTTAATTGGACAATATAATCATGACATGAACTGGCATACCATCAGAAGTGTATTCCCGCCTCACACTCAGTATTCCCTGCATAGACTTGGGGTCCACCGTCACCCTGACCAGGATACAGTGCTTATGAAGATAAATGAATGAATAGTTTAGCATCATTACTTACGCTAGCTTGAGCCACTCTCCGAATATGGTAAAAAAGTTCACCTCTCAGTACACCACTACTGATAAAAAAGACACCTCAATCCCGGTTTACCTTCTTCCCTCATGTGACTGTTACATCCCTGGAAGTATGTTTGAGACTTTTTGGCTAGTCTATGTCTGTGTGTGTGTGTGTGTGTGTGTGTGTGTGTGTGTGTGTGAGAGAGAGAGAGAGAGAGAGTTGAAACCCAGGATCAGATTTGGTTATCAACCTGGGACCTTAACTTCAACTTGCTGTAAGATCAGTCTGAAATATGTGACTCCCTCGAGGTAGTAAGAAGAGGTAATCCGGTAAATCATCATTCCAAACCCCCAGTAAAAATTCTGTTGATGCGTCCTTCTGTTCCTGGTCCCCTAGACAATGTGGTCCCTACTGGTCATTAAGGTGGCACTGATTTGAGAGAGCTCTTCATAGTACTGATGGGACACCTCAATCTGGAATACATCAAGTCAGCAAAGAGGCATGAATACCAGACCAGCCAGATCCACATTTTACAGGCTCTTATTGCTGAAGAGTTCAAGAATGTAAACTCTGAGGCCAGGTTCTGCTTGTATCATCCAGCCATTTTCTGTACCACTTATCCTACACAGGGTTGCAGGAAGCCTGGAGCCTATCAGGTGGGAGACACCCTGGAAGGGGTGCCATGACCAAAATAGATGTCATAGATGTCATAACTGATGTCATAACTGATTTACCCCTTTTCAAAAGAAAACCCAAGAATCCTATGAATGATAGATTTTCCAAGGCTCACTGTTTTATTCCATGATGTGCCCTACCTACTGCATTATCCAGATGATTTGCACGTGTGGTATACCCAAGAACCTAGTGTAACATCGACACACTTGATTCACAATGCAGCTCATTCAAGGCCTTTATGTAAATATTGTGAGTCACATTCAGTGTAACCTAGGGATACCACCTACAGGTCAACAGTCCGGTTGAAAGAGTTATGAAGTTCCTTAGACTTGCATCCTCCCATGGGCCCTATCCAGGGTAGCCTTAATAGTCTCAGTGAAACAAAGTATGGATTTCTACTATGGATGACCACAAAAGATGCCAAAGAACGCCAAGTTAACTATGCCCTTAAACCAACCACTCCAGGAATTGTCCATGGTGGGCATGACATAGCCTGTCCCCTCCCTTTAGGCATGGCTCCTGAAGTGGTCAAACTTTGGATGGCCTGGTTACAGGTGGCCTGGATACCCCTGAGTATAGCAATAACCATGGTAAGGCCTGAGGGGGTAACAACAACAACAGCGAAGCAAGGAGGCAGAGCGATGTCCTCGGCCAAGAAAGTGAGGACATTTACATTTATGGCATTTGGCAGACGCCCTTATCCTGAGCAACTTGCATGTATCTTATTTATACAACTGAGCAGTTGAGGGTTAAGGGCCTTGGTCAAGGGCATGGACTCATGACTTTCTATTCAGTAGTCATTAGTCCAATGTCTTAACCACTGAACTACCACAACTGTCCACATCTGAGCAGAGAGGTGGAGTGACATCCTTAGCTGGGCAGGGTGGGGTGGATGAAGTCATCAGCTGGGCAGGGAGGCAGAGCAACCTTCTCTGTAGGGCAGGGAGGGAGGGAGGGAGACGACGTGATCCCTGATCTGGGCTTGTGCCTTTTCCTCCCGCCATCTTTTCCACATATGACAGATATACCAATTGCTGGCCAGTTTCTCAAGCTGCTGTTGGTTCTGCTTGAGGAGGAGTATGTATGTGTGTGTGTATGTGTGTGTATGTGTGTATGTGTGTATGTGTATGTGTGTATATGTGTGTATATGTGTGTGTATGTATGTGTGTATGTGTGTGTGTGTGTGTGTGTGTGTGAGTGTGTGTGTGTGTGTACGTGTATGTGTGTGTATGTGCGTGTATGTGTGTGTGAGTGTGTGTGTGTGTGCATGTATGTGCGTGTGTGTGTACGTGTGTGTGTGTATGTGTGAATGTGTGCGTGTGTGTACGTGTGTGCGTGTGTGTGTGTTATCTGTGTGTATACGTGTGTGTGTGCATGTGTGTGTGTTATCTGTGTGTGTATACGTGTATGTGTGCGTGTGTGTGTGCGTGTGTGTGTGTGTTATCTGTGTTTGTGTACGTGAGTGTGTGTGTGTGTACGTGTGTGTATGTGTGTGTGTGTGTGTGCATGTGTGTGTGTATGTGTGTGTGTGTGTGAGTTATCTGTGTGTATGTGTGTGTGCGTACGTGTGTGTGAGAGTTATCTGTGTGTGCATGTGTGTGTGTGTGTGCGTGTATGTGTGTGTACGTGTGTGTGTGTGTGAGTTATCTGTGTGTGTGTGTGCGTGTGTGTGCGTGTGTGTGTGCGTGTATGTGTGTGTGTGTACGTGTGTGTATGTGTGTGTGTGTACGTGTGTGTGTGGGTGAGTTATCTGTGTGTGTGTGTGTGTGTGTGTGTGTGTGTGTGTGTGTGCATGTGTGTGTGTATGTGTGTGTGTGTGTGAGTTATCTGTGTGTATGTGTGTGTGCGTACGTGTGTGTGTGAGTTATCTGTGTGTGCATGTGTGTGTGTGTGTGTGTGCGTGTATGTGTGTGTACGTGTGTGTGTGTGAGTTATCTGTGTGTGTGTGTGCGTGTGTGTGCGTGTGTGTGTGCGTGTATGTGTGTGTGTGTACGTGTGTGTATGTGTGTGTGTGTACGTGTGTGTGTGGGTGAGTTATCTGTGTGTGTGTGTGTGTGTGTGTGTGTGTGTGTGTGTGTGTGTCAGGCTGATAAATGAGGGGCCGTGAGGGTTGCGGAGAGTGTGATGCCTCTCCCCGAGTTGACATCATTCTCCTGAGTGTTTGTGAAAGGTTATTAAAGAGACTTTAATCATGACTATCCAGTTTCTGTCTCACTCTGTCTGTCTCACCCTCTCTCATGGCCAGAGGTCAGTCGGTCTCTCTGTCTCTCTCCATGACCAAGCCATTTCCACTTAGCTAGCTCAGTGTACAGTAGCTGTTTTAGCTAGCTGAATGTTTTTCATGTTATTTTCACACATGATTTGTACACAGTTCATTTATAGTAATGTGTGATCTTTACACATTTACACATCAATGCAAGTCGTTTCAGGGCATAACGTGTTGAAATGAACGTTCTCGTGTTTCTCACATGGAAGAATATATCACTGACATTATCACACTTGAAAAGTGTGAGGAGAACTTTACTTCTCTGTGTGTGTTTGTGTGTGATGTAGCATGTTGTGATGTAAGCTAGCTTTGTTCTCATTTAAGCTGTGTTCCTCATGGTTTTCTGCTTGCTGTAGATGTGCACTATGAGGATTGGTTTCCTTCAGTAGTGCTGGAGGGATAACACGAGTGTCCTGATCCAGGAACTGGACAATCCTCTATGTAGTGTGTAATGGAAGAAAGACGCACAGAGCAGGACTGAGGCACGAGCCTCGGAGACCTACAGCCTATACAGTAGCTTAGTTTTTATGTTAGTGTCGTAGTGACTTACTCTGATTTCTGTTCATAAATATGAACATAAAATAAAATAAAATAAAAAGTCAGACTCCCTCCTCCAAGAACCCTGCCCTCCTCCTCCACCACCACCACCACCTCCTCTTCTGCTTCCTACGGTCACGTGACGCTCTCCTGCGCCGTTCTTCCCACAGTAGAGTGCTGCAGGAGGGAAATTATCGCGCGCTGATACAGAGAGCGCTATGGATGGTGCGCGCGGGCTGCCGGGGGTTCCGTGACATGCTCGCCAGCGCGAGGAGGAGGATGCCGGTGCTGGGCTTCAGCGTGTTGACGGTGCTGCTCTGTCTGCGGGAGGGTGAGTAAAACCCCCAAAACAAAGCAAAACGCGCGTGCACACACACCCACACCCACACATATACACATATACATACATACACACACAAAGACGCGCGCGGCATCAGAAGACCTGTTACACCTGCTCACGCGGCGGAGATCAAAGTGGGACATGCCGGGGAGCGTTAGAGCGCGCGCGGCGGGAGAACGCTCTCTCTCTCTCTCTCTCTCTCTCTGATTTATTACTCACCTCAGTATAATAAACTGTTAAGAGTAATACTAATAACGACAATAACAGTTTATAATAAACACGTGCTTTATTCATAAAGAATCGGAATCAGCACGCCGTCTCATTTAGTATTATTATTTATTCTTTACTACATTTAGCGCAGGCTGATTTTCCGCGCGCGCGCACACGCAGGCACGCCTGACTCTGATAAACATTCATTATTATTTTTATTAATAAATCTGATAACATTAATATCAGGACGTGAAGATGAACTGAACACACGAGCGCTTTTAATTAGAATTACAATTATAATTAAATCTCCTGGTTATTAATGGATTACATGAAGATGACCCAGGTGTGTGTGTGTGTGTGTGTGTGTGTGATTTAGTTCCTGATTGAAACTCATTACATGTTAATGCGATCATCACGTCAGTGTGCTGATGACTTCACGTGCCTCCTCATAAACTCATAAACATTTACAACTAAATAAGTTATAATTATATCTCTGTGTCGGTAATAAGAGGAAGCTTCTCGCGCGCACATTAAATCTCCTGAGTTAATCATGTTAATTAATCCATGTGTTATTAATTAATTAATTATTACAATATAACAGATTATTTATTTGTGTATTTATTTATTTAAAGGAATCAGTGAAAATTCTTCAGAACGTTTGCTGTAAGAGAACCTTTTTTTCTGATATCCTGATGATTCTTTATCTCTCGGGTTTGTTTGTGCTACAGAGTACTAAAATATTTTAGCTAGAATTAATGAGAACCAAAAGGTTCTTTAGGGAACCATCACTCTAAAGATTTTTTTTGTAAAGACAGTGAATGATGCTCTACAGATTTTACAGTGTGTGTTAGGTTTGGGACGGAACCATGATGATGATGAGGAGGAGGAAGTTAATAGGACACACTCAAAACATTACACAATTATTAATATATGATATTATACTGTAATGTAAAAAAAATCAGCCCCTGAATGTGTGTGTGTGTGTGTGTGTGTGTGTGTGTGTGTGTGTGATGAAGAAAAAGATTCTTGTGCACATAATACACACACACACACACACACACACACACACACACACACACACACTGTATTTAATATATAGTAGTAAATCAGTTGCTGCCAATACATTTCTGTTTTATACCAAAACATTGCAGCAAAATTATACATAAAATTATATAAGTATGTTTTTGGAAAATTATTTAAAATCACAGAGAGATAATACTTAATAGACATAATACTTTATAATTTTTAAACAATCCTCTTTAATGAATATTAACATCAAACCCTCTGTGCAAATTTATAATTTATTAAATCCAGTGCAGGATTTTAATTAGGTTAAAATTAAGTTTATTATTATTAGGGGAATATTAAGGCATGTTAATTAATATTCAATTTAAAATAAAATCAAAACAAAACCCCCAAAGTGTATGTGATATACACAATTTATTAGGAACACTACACTAATACTGTGTAGAGCCTCCCTTTAGACTCAATGCTTCATGGATTCCACAAGATGTTGGAAACAGTCCTTTGAGGTTCTGCTCCATGTCGAGATGATTCCGCTCTAACGTTCTCCTGCTCCATGTCGAGATGATTCCGCTCTAACGTTCTCCTGCTCCATGTCGAGATGATTCCGCAATAACGTTCTCCTGCTCCATGTTGAGATGATTCCGCAATAACGTTCTCCTGCTCCATGTTGAGATGATTCCGTTCTGGATTCAGATCCAGTGACTGTGAAGGCCAGTGAAGAACACTAAAGTTATTTTCATGTTCATAAACCCAGTTTGAGATGACTGTGCTTTGTGACATGGTGCATTATCATGCTAGAAATAGCCATTAGAAGATGGTCATTTGTGGCCATGAAGGGATTCACCTGGTCAGCAACAATACTCAGATATGTTGTGGTATTTACTTATTATTATTAACAGCCCAAAGTGCACCAAGAAAACATTCCCCACACCATTACACCACCTCCACCAGCCTGGACTGGTGACACAAGACAGGGTGGGTCCATGGGTTCATGCTGTTGGAGCCAAATTCTGACCCAACCATCTGTGTGCCTCAGCAGAAATCAAGATTCATCAGTCCAGGTGATGTTTCTCAGTCTTCAGCTGCCCAGTGTTGTGAGTCTGTGTCCACTGCAGCCTCAGCTTTCTGTTCTTGGCTGACAGAAGAGGAACCCGACGTGGTCTTCTGCTGTTGTAGCTTATCCACCTCAAGGTTCAATGAGTTGTGCATTCTGAGAAGCTTTTCTGCTCACCACAATGATACAGAGTGATTATCAGAGTTACTGTAGCTTTTTTCTCAGCTCCAACCAGTCTGACAGTTCTCCTCTGACCTCTCTCATCAACAAGATGTTTCCGTCCTCAGAACTGCTGCTCACTGGATGTTTTTTCTTTATTGCACCATTCTGAGTAACTCTAGAGACTTGTGTGTGTGTGTGTGTGTGTGTGTGTGTGTGTGTGTGAAAATCCCAGGAGATCAGCAGTTATAGAAATACTGAAACCAGCCTGTCTGGCACCAACAATCATACCACGGTCAAAATCACGGGGAGAAGTTTCCTCATTCTGATGGTTGATGTGAACATTACCCGAAGCTGCTGCCCGTATCTGCTTGATGTTATACATTGCACTGCTAACATATGATTGGCTGATTAGATGACTGCATGAATGAGTAGGTGTACAAATGTTCCTAATAAAGTGTTCAGCAAATATATATATATATATATATATATATATATATATATATATATATAAAAGTATATGAATTATTAAATCATATAAATGTGTGTGTGTGTGTGTGTGTGTGTGTGTGTATGTGTGTGTGAAACTGTGGTGCAGAACTAATTGTGACGAGTGTCACTGTGGAGTGAAACGTTAAATCTCTTCACATTAAACCAATAGAATCATCAGAACATCAGTAAACACTGCTGAGCTTTCAACATTAACACAAATTTTTATATAATTACTACAGAATATCTTGCGTTTATATTTTCTCGGCCTGAGAAATGCTCCTGTGGCTAACTGTGTGTGTGTGTGTGTGTGTGTGAGAGAGAGAGAGAGAATATAAAGGTCACTTTGTGTGCAGTGTTTTTCTACATCATGGCGGTAAGTGCATAAGGCTTTACAGACCCGTGGAGGCCACAGCGTTTATAAGCCTGCAGTGTGTACACATGTGATTACACATCCTCACCTTATATTAATATCATATATTAATGAAGTGCATTTTTATTAATGTTAATTACTTCATAATTCACACACAAATTTACACACATCAAGATGTTAAAAAGCAAAAGTGTGTCATGTAGTAATAATCAGATTATTGCAGTGTTCATGATTTATCAGATTATTGACATTATTTTAACTAATCTAAACATCGGAGAATAAATCTTGTCTAAAATGGTGTTTGTCTGTGGGGCGTGTCTGTGTATGTGGGGCGTGTCTGTGTTCGTGGGGCGTGGCTGTGGGGCGTGGTTGTATCTGTGAGACGTGTCTGTGTCCGTGAGGCATGTCTCCAACTGTAGGTCGTGTCTGTGTCTGTGAATTGTGTCTGTGTCTATGAAGCGTGTCTATGTCTGTGGGGTGTGTCTGTGGGGCATGTCTGTGTCTGTGGGGCATGTCTGTGGGGTGTGTCTGTGGGGCGTGTCTGTGGGCCATGTCTGTGGGGCCTGTCTGTGTTCGTGGGGCGTGTCTGTGGGGCGTGTCTGTGTCCGTGAGGCATGTCTCCAACTGTAGGTCGTGTCTGTGTCGGTGAATTGTGTCTGTGTCTATGAGGCGTGTCTATGTCTGTGGGGTGTGTCTGTGGGGCATGTCTGTGTCTGTGGGGCGTGTCTGTGGGGTGTGTCTGTGGGGCGTGTCTGTGTCTGTGGGCCATGTCTGTGGGGCCTGTCTGTGTTCGTGGGGCGTGTCTGTGTCCGTGAGGCATGTCTCCGTCTGTAGGGCGTGTCTGTGTCTGTGTCTACGAGGTGTGTCTATGTCTGTGGGGCATGTCTGTGGGGTGTGTCTGTGGGGTGTTTCTGTGGGGCATGTCTGTGTCTGTGGGGTGTGTCTGTCGGGTGTGTCTGTGGGCAAAATGTGATCTAATTCATATATCATTATATTTTTTGGTTTTAAATTTATATTCACAAATTATTTTTACGTTGTATTAGAAAAAAACACCATTTCATGATTCTGTCCACATTTTCTATCCCTGATATTTTTCTGGTTTAAAGGTGGTGGTCTAGACAGTACTGACAAACTCTACTGCAGTGAGCCCATGTCCCCACCTGACGCTCACATCTTTATTCAGAAAAGTGAAGGAGAATGCTGGGTATGAAAGACTCACAGGTGTGTGAGCTCAGCTATATTGTCAAAACAAGGATCTGTGTGAAGTGTGTTAATGTGTACACACACACACACACACACACACACACACACACACACACACACACAGCTGTGGAAGACACACATCAGCAGTACATAATTCCACAAAGAGAAAATCAAGACAGATCAAGTCAGTTGATCTCCATTACAGAGCGAGGCTCTTCTGTTCCACTCGGAGTTGAAGCAGTTAGACCTGAAATAACATCTCTGACCAGACAACAGGGCGTTGCTTCAGAAGATAAAGGGGCGTCCCCTTGACATGAGGAGGAGGTGGAGCTTATAATGCTTTAATATAGTGTACGTTTATTTGTGTGTAAAAGGCATATGGGTTTGGGGAGGGTGACCGGAGTAAGTTTGTGTGTCAGTGAAACTCACACTATTGTGTGTTTACTCAGGTTGCCTTTGTTTTATCTTACACAACGTCCTCACGTGTTCACACTGACACACACATAAACTGCACTCACCAACAGCACATATAAAATACAAACTGCACGTGTAAAGTGTACTCATAAACTACACTCACTAACTCTACTTATGAACCAGATTCTTTTGGTCAGAATCTTATTTTGTGTTAATAAACATGTCACCTGTGTGTGTGTGTGTGTGTGTGTGTAGTTGGTGCTCTGCAGATTCAGTGTTATCAGTGTGAGGAGATTCAGCAGGATGACTGCTCATCTCCAGAGTTCATCGTTAACTGCACTGTTAATGTGCAGGACATGTGCCAGAAGGAAGTTCTCATCAGGTGGGACGGTAAGAACACAGTGTCAGATTTTTAAAATGTTTACCCGTTTATTCACTCCAAACAAGAACCGCCCCCTGAGTCTAGACGTATAACAACCCTGTCGCCGTCATAACAGCCACGTCCCCGTTATAACAACCCCGTCGCCGTTATAACAGCCACGTCCCCGTTATAACAACCCTGTTGCCGTCATAACAGCCCTGTTGCCGTTAAAATAGCCCCATCGCCATTGTAATAGCCCCTTCGCTATGATAACAACCCTGTCGCCGTCATAACAACCCTGTCGCCGTCATAACAACCCTGTCGCCGTCATAACAGCCTCTGTCGCCGTCATAACAGCCACGTCCCCGTCATAACAACCCCATCGCCTTTATAACAGCCCCGTCACCGTTATAACAGCCCCGTCACCTTTATAACAGCCCCACCTCCGTCATGACAGCCACGTCCCCGTCGCCGTCATAACAGCCACGTCCCCGTCATAACAGCCCCTTCGCCGTCATAACAGCCCTTTGTCCGTTATAACAGCCCTGTTGCCGTTATAACAACCCCTTCGCCATGATAACAACCCTGTTGTTGTCATAACGTCCCCGTCGCCGTCATAACAGCCATGTCCCCGTCATAACAACCCCGTCGCCTTTATAACAGCCCCGTCACTGTTATAACAGCCCCTTCTCCGTTATAACAACCCCTTCTCCGTTATAACAGCCCCGTCACTGTTATAACAGCCCCTTCTCCGTTATAACAGCCCCGTCACCTTTATAACAGCCCCTTCTCCGTTATAACAGCCCCGTCACCTTTATAACAGCCCCTTCGCCGTTATAACAGCCCCGTCGCCTTTATAACAGCCCCTTCGCCGTTATAACAGCCCCGTCGCATTTATAACAACCCCGTCGCCGTTATAACAGCCCCTTCGCCGTTATGACAGCCCCTTCGCCGTTATGACAGCCCCTTCGCCGTTATGACAGCCCCTTCGCCGTTATGACAGCCCCTTCGCCGTTATAACAGCCCCGTTGCCTTTATAACAGCCCCTTCGCCGTTATAACAGCCCCGTCGCCTTTATAACAGCCCCTTCGCCGTTATAACAGCCCCGTCGCCTTTCTAACAGCCCCGTCACCTTTATAACAGCCCCTTCTCCGTTATAACAGCCCCGTCACCTTTATAACAGCCCCTTCTCCGTTATAACAGCCCCGTCACCTTTATAACAGCCCCTTCGCCGTTATAACAGCCCCGTCACCTTTATAACAGCCCCTTCTCCGTTATAACAGCCCCGTCACCTTTATAACAGCCCCTTCGCCGTTATAACAGCCCCGTCACCTTTATAACAGCCCCTTCGCCGTTATAACAGCCCCGTCACCTTTATAACAGCCCCTTCGCCGTTATAACAGCCCCGTCGCATTTATAACAACCCCGTCGCCGTTATAACAGCCCCTTCGCCGTTATGACAGCCCCTTCGCCGTTATGACAGCCCCTTCGCCGTTATGACAGCCCCTTCGCCGTTATGACAGCCCCTTCGCCGTTATAACAGCCCCTTCGCCGTTATAACAGCCCCGTTGCCTTTATAACAGCCCCTTCGCCGTTATAACAGCCCCGTCGCCTTTATAACAGCCCCTTCGCCGTTATAATAGCCCCGTCGCCTTTCTAACAGCCCCGTCGCCGTTATAACAGCCCCTTCGCCGTTATAACAGCCCCGTCGCCTTTATAACAGCCCCTTCGCCGTTATAACAGCCCCGTCGCCTTTCTAACAGCCCCTTCGCCGTTATAACAGCCCCTTTGCCTTTATAACAGCCCCTTCGCCGTTATAACAGCCCCGTCGCCTTTCTAACAGCCCCGTCGCCGTTATAACAGCCCCTTCGCCGTTATAACAGCCCCGTCGCCTTTATAACAGCCCCTTCGCCGTTATAACAGCCCCGTCGCCTTTCTAACAGCCCCTTCGCCGTTATAACAGCCCCTTTGCCTTTATAACAGCCCCTTCACCGTTATAACGGCCCCGTCGCCTTTATAACAGCCCCTTCACCGTTATAACAGCCCCGTCGCCTTTATAACATCCCCGTCGCCGTTATAACAGCCCCGTCGCTTTTATAACGGCCCCTTCGCCGTTATAACGGCCCCGTTGCCTGTATAACAACCCCGTGTTACAGCAGTGTATCATTACAGAGGTACAGTGTTACAGTGTAACTGTTAGTGTTACTGTTAGTGTTACATTGTAAGTGTTAACTGTAACATCATTGCAGGGTTACACTATTACAGTTTTGTAACATTACAGAGATACAGTGTTTCAGCAGTGTGAATGTGTTACAGTATTGTAGCATTAGCGTTATTAGTGTTATTGTTCTTGTTGTTAATTTATATTTCTATTTTTGCCATTTCCCCGTGTGTTCAATCACCCCCTTCTTCAGTAAATTTCAGTTTCCTAGAGTTCATTCTGTTACAGTTACAGTGATACAGACCGGACCCTCCTGTCCAGCAATGGCTTCTGGGTGGGGAACACTTTGATGGGTTTAGTTGTTAGAACGGTCTCAGTGCAGACGTCTATGTAGGCCAGGACTGATGTACTATATTCCTCTAGATCAGCTGTCCTCATGAATACATCCCTGTCTGTAAGCTCAAAACAATCTTGCAGTTGTGAGGTGGCTTCCTCACTCCAAACTTTGAAAGTATTAACATCTGGCTTTGTTCTGCTGATTAGCGGCATATAGGACGGGTTCAACACCAGTGAAACATGATCATGACAGGCCAGATGTGGGGATGAGTTGGCTTTGTAGGCTCCCAGGAATAATTGTATGGATATCCAGGATATTCTTTTCTCTAGTTTGTTGATGTTTGAAGGTAATTTAAGCAGTATTGTCTTCAGTCAATGCGATTAAAACCTCTGATACAATCACGGCACCCTCTGGATGTGTAGTCTACACACACCGCCAGGTTGCTTATTATGTTGTTGTTACTGTTGATGTCATAGTTGTTGATGCTGTTATTGCTGTTGTGTTATTGCTTTTATCGATGCTTTTATCGTCATGATTGTTTATGTTGTTGGTGATATTGCTGATGGTGATTTTTTTTTTAAATCTTTGTCATGGTTGTTATTGTTTTCAGTGTTGTTGTTCGTGGTGTTGTTGTTGATGTTGTATGGTGTGTGTGTGTGTGTGTGTGTGTGGGTGGGTTAATAAAAACAAGGGGGCTATTCCAGGCAGTGAGCTAATAAAAGTGGGACTTGTTGGAAATAGGCTTGCTTGATTTAGAGTAACAGGTCAATCCATCCATGAAATTCCTCTCATTCAAGCCAGAATTTGCTGATCGAAGCTCACACCCACACATGATATATGAGGAACAATGACATATAATTAAATTATACAACAAATAGAAAAACATGATTGTAAATAAAAGCAGCACCTTGGCAATTAACAAAGCTGAAGAAGCAGCATGGCAGAGAATATACATCTGAATAAATGTGTAAGAACATATCATTAAAACAAACAGATAAACAATTATATAAAAGACAATTAATTGGTTCTGCTCATAAATCATATACAGTATATATAAGATTATTTAGCCAGATTTTACTGTCTGTGCTCTAACTACACTGTAAGAAAAAGTTCATACACTTTATAGAAGTTGAATATACTTGGTTCAAATGTATATCAGCTTCGATTAGCTTCGTTTGCAGAACGGAAATTAGCCGGGCTTGTTGAAATAAACCTGGCTTATCTAGTTAGCTTGCTTCATGGAATAACCGCAAGTTCTTTGATGGATCCTGAGTAAGAATACAATGACAGTGTGTAAGCAGGTTAGATATTCCATCATGATTCCTCAGTGTGCTTCTGGTTTTATTTGATCTTATTTTATAAAATGAGTTGCACAGTACATGATGAACATGGTCAGTGAGATATGACCCACAGTGGAGTGAGGTTATATAAAGTGAGGAGAAAGCTGTTACTGTTATGCTTAATGTAAAAGTGTATTTACAAATGTACTTATGAGCTCATCTATGAGTTTATTTAATATAAATAATAAACAATCTAAATAAGAATGCATGAAAAACCAAGCAGAATTTGTGAGTTAACTGAATGACATAACCCAATATCCATGATAAAGTTGTAATGGAGTCTATGGGGAATAATCAGTATTAGTGTAGAGGCACAGATCATTTTACTGTGTAATTTATAAAGTAGAATTTGTGTCCTTATTTTCTTTTAACCTACAGCCACTATTAAAGTCACAAAGTAAAAGAGGGAGAGGAAAAAAAAGAAGGGAAAAGAGGAAATGTTAAAACCACATATACACTTATCAGTGAACTCAACAAATCAATAACAAATAGAACAATCTAATTAATAGTAAAAATATTGCCATGGTTGCACCAAACACGGCGCAGGACGACGACTCCCATCAGCCACTGCGCCACACACGGTCATGACGTTTTATGTCACATGACTGTTTGCACCTGATCCACATTTATGTTTAATGAGCACTAGTATTTAAATCAGTTCATTATTAAATGTTTAAGTATTGAAGTGGGGAAAAAAATGAAAAACAAAGAACTTGGTGGGGAAATTATTGTTCTTTAAAATGTGACTTTTCTGTTCATCAAATATTAATTTAGGGTAGTAAATTAAAGTAATTTCTGTGTGTGTATACAGGTGTACACTACAGGAAGTCATGTGCGTCGTCTGGGGCGTGTCTGATCGCATCATCAGGGTATCAGCAGTTCTGTACAGGGAAGCTCAACTCCGTCTGCATCACCTGCTGTAACACACCGCTGTGTAACGGCCCACGGCAAAGACGCCGCCCACCCGGCTCGCCTGCCTCACCCCTCCCCCTACTGCCCCTTTCACTATTGCTCATCTCTGCCCTCCTCTCACTGTCTCTCTCTCTGTCTGTCTCTCCATCTGTCTGTCTCGCTCACTGATGCTTCAGCTCTGCACGCTCACTGACTTCATATCACTTACGGAGAAACCATCAAAACTGTCTCACTTCCATTGTCTCCCTTTACGTCACCCTCTCTGGTACACTCACTGACGCTAAAGTTCTGTCTCTCTCTGCCTGTATAATTCTCTCTCTCTCTCTCTCTCTCTCTCTCTCTCTCTCTCTTTTTCCTGCTCCATACTGCAACTAAATTTATGCCAGTCAGATATTAAAGGTCATATCCTCTTCCTGTCTCACTCTCACTTTTACTCTCTCTTTCTCCTTATCCTTGTCTCTCCCTTTGTTCCTGTCTCTCTCGCTCCCTGTCTCTCTCTCTCCCTGTCTGTCTCGCTCCCTGTCTCTCTCACTCCCTGTCTCTCTGTGCTTTCAAAAGACAGGGTGTTAGTGTTGGTCAGTCTATACAGGATGTGCAGGTGTATACACACAAGTCCATAAGAATGCAGTTATAACTCAGAACCACACTGCGCTGCAACACCTCATTGTTGAAATAAATAGACTAATAAATCCATCTGTTTATGAGCTCTCTCTCTCGCTCTCTCTCTCTCTCTCTCTCTCTCACTCTCAGTAACTTAGACCATGTCCTTTCCACCTCTCAGTCTCTCTAACTCTATCTGTCTTCACATCTGTATTGTGTGTATGTGTGTGGTAAGGCATGGATCTCTGAGACAGAAGCTCTGCTGGGGACCCTGAGGGCTTCATTAGGAGAGGCTGTCGACTGTGTGTGTGTGTGTGTGTGTGTGTGTGTGTGTGTGTGTTATATAAGAGTGGAAGTTAGGAAATGGGGGGGGAAGAATGTTACTGCATGAGTTGTTATTGTGGTGTAAAGTCACAGAGAGACAGACAGGACTGTGAGACACACTCATATCACAGCTTCATTATAAAACACTGCAGCTTGTAACATGTTCTTGGAGATGAGTAAATTCTGAATAGCCCAATGATAAAATAAAAGTTTTTAACAGTGTTTAGAATGACATACCAGTTGTTAAACTGCACTCATGTGGAGGAGTTAGCAGATGAAAAGACTGATTAACTGAGAGCACAGCGTGGTGTGGAAACTCCTTATAGCTCAACGATGGATGAAGGATGTGATGTCTACAGCAATGTCTGGGAGGTTTTAACCATTTTCAACTCTGGCCTCAGTAGCATCCAACAATGGGTCTGGATTGGTCTCTTTGATCTGGCTTGTGCCACTGATCTGACTCTAATCTAACTGAGTGGGATCGGATAGTGATATGCAACCTGCAGTCTGAAAATGCTCTTTCACACAGTGCTGGTTACGATGGAATTCACTCTGCCACACTACATGGAATTTATTTTCATTTTATTCAGCTTAAAAGGAGGAAAAATAAGTGTGGGAGAAATTCCTTCAGGAGAGGGTGGGATTAAAAACAGTCACAGTGATATGAAAGTGTTAATGGTCCAATAAAGAAAATAAATAAATAAATAAACATTTAAAAGTTTTGTGCACTTGACTGCAGAATCAGCTTCACCTAGTCTGATGATGGCTTTCTTTACCATTTTCCTGTGTGTTTTCTGCCTCACATGTACACACATTCACAGTTACAAGTATAATTCAGCTTTGAATGGTGCTAGTGTGAAAAGGGCGAAGTGCCTGAGTTATAGCACACCGTGTAATCAATTTCAAGGTGGAGGTTGATCTGATAAACTGGAGCATTTGCTCAGATAGTCAGGATACAAAATCAGTTCCTCTAAAAAAGTCATTTTTCCTCATTACAATTTTTAATCCATAAAAGTCTTTTTGCTGAATTTATTCTGAATGCTTATTTTAAAACTTTCCAGACATTTTCTCATACACTGAATATTCAGTATACACCTGAAGAACATCTGAAAACCATGTTTGTGTCTGTACATGTAATGGGACACACTCAGTACTGCATGCACAGCCTTAATTCAATACCGAGGCATTGATATTTATCTTCTCTCATGATGAAGCCACACTAACTGGGCTTATTGAAGGTCTCTCAGGTTTATGAAGCACGATGGTTTATCTTCCATCCACATACAACTCAACTGAATGACTGAATGTTTAAAACTGATTTCTTCATGCCCTTGATAATGTATTTAAAAAAAAAGATAAGGATTCTGGGAAAAGTTTCACCCCATAATATAGAATAATGATTATACTTGCTTGCAGAAAACTGCTTGAAAATTGAAATATGATTGGTGACAAACTTAACCAGTAATCATTGAAATTGCTTTCTTAAGTATAGAAGAGCTCTGATTGTCACTCAGGCACCCAAAATAACCCATAATTCCTATTCAGCACAGGAGCTACGCTAACCAGATTCAAGATATCACCAGCCTGTAGAAGAATCACTTTCAGCTACTGCATAATTTTTTTTAAATAACACAGTCAAAATACAGAAAATGGATCTAACGGATCCTAAGTGAATCTGGTACTCAACACAAAGCCCACAACAATATTGAGATATAACAAGATCAGACTGGCTTGAATCCTTTAACACAATCTACCATACTTAGTTCACCATACTAATTCACTCTATCAGAGAAAGAGTTGGACCACTTACAATGATAATAAACACCTCTCTTAACATTGACTCTGTAAAGCTTTCAGACTAGCAGTTATCAAAGCAATATGAAACCTGATATTTACCCATGTGAATTGCTAAATTACACTGTCATTTCACACCTCCAGGATCTCCAAAATCTCAGAGAAGGTTGAGGCTGAGCACCTGAGCTCATCACATACAGCATAATAAATGTTCCAGTTAGGAACAACTTCACATTTGTTAAAGAAATATGAGCATCAGAGTCATTTTGAATTCATTATAGTTTTAAATTGAAGTCTATTACATTGAACTGAAGTTATGAACTGTTCAGTGATGGAGACTTGAGTGCAAACCGTTCTTAGCAATTGCAGTCTAATGGCTATTCAAGGATGAACATCCACATCCATCTTTATGGTTTCTTTGTGGTACCATCCACAGTAATCTCATGTTGATCTTTAACTGTCTGTGTGGGGCAATCCTCTAGGTCAGCCAGTGATGAAAACTCCAAATAGAAGTAGGGCATCAGGATGGATCAGGCAGGTATGGAGAGCAGAAAGGGTCAGAATCAGTGGTATCTCAGTAGTAGCATGTGTAGCTCAACAGAAAACGTGAGGAAGGGCAAAGAGAGAGAACACAGATTATTAGGTATGCTCCTGTCCTGCAATTCTTTATGAAAATATACATTGTGTGTGAGTGAAAGCAGGGACTCCGGCAAGACTAGCTATGACAGTGTAACTAAAAGGGAGAACCAGAAGGGAACACAGACAAAAGGGCTCCCTGGAACTCAAGGTGGCCAGCCTCTCCATCATCAACACACCTGGGTGAAGGTGTGAAAGTGGGGGGTGACAGCATCCAAACATCACAGTTCACCACAACACTCTATACCTGTGAGCCTCTAGATCTGCTACTTTACCTAAGAAAAAAAACTATTCATAAAAAACTTGAATAAACAAACATGTTTTCAACCTGGACTTAAACACTGAGACTGTGTCTGAGTCCCGAACACTAATCGGAAGACTGTTCCATATCTGTGGGTCTTTATAAGAGAAAGCTCTTCCCCCTGCTGTAGCCTTCACTATTCCAGGTACCAACAAATAGCCTGCACCTTTTGATCTAAGTATCCTATATCCTCTAATGATAGACCTGTGATTAATGAAAATGGCTATGTTCTGGTTATGTCATCAATCAGTATGATGTGTAGAAATGTAAGCTAGAGGTAATAAGGAAATTTTTTTGTCAATTAACATTAATTTACTTTTCTTCATCACCGCTACCATATTTGTAATTATCCCTTGAGTTTGGAATCATCCTATGTTGTCTTCATATTAATGGATTTAAGACTAGTGTCATAGAAACGCTCACATTTCTCACACTGACTTTGTTGTCGACTGACTGAGTGTCACAATATACTAGTGTTGGGTCCGAGTCCACCTTTGTTGAGTTCAAGCCAAGACCAAGTCCTTAACCAATTGAGTCTGAGTCCTTAATGGCCGAGACCAAGTCGAGTCCAAAAAGTAATTAAATTGAAAAAAGATTTGAAATTGCGATTGTAAAATCAACACTGAGCTTAAATTAATATTATATATGTGTATATATATATATATACACACACAAACCAATATCAACATTAAAGTAACAAAAAATACCTCTATTACATCTTACCATTGCTATTTAATATTTTTATTTCATGTCATCAGCACCTCAACTAGTTTCCTATCAAAAAATGGTTTCAAAGAAAAAAAAAATAGATATAGAGGTATGTGTAGAACTTTTATTATATTACAAGTGTATGAAAATACAAATGAAGCTGTTTTGTTATTGTATCACACTATATGGTGTCGTCCAGTTGGAGTTGATGTCAATGATGTGATGCGTCTCCTCCACAGTTATATAGTCTGAGAGAGAGAGTACAGAGTAGACTTACATTCAGCAGCAGCTCATAACAACAAGCTTCATGCTTTATTACTGCTTTTAATCTGTCTATCAATCACAACACACTCATTTCTGAACACAGATCTGTTCTTCTAACTTTTCATTTTAATTCATAAAATAAATAAAAATCCCTATCAGCAGGGTTTATGATATTTACTACATTAAGAAGTACATTTCACAAAATTTACGTGAAATTCAAGACTGGAATCAGTAAATGCTGATGTTTAGGGGCTGGCAATACGACTACGATCTTATTTCACCTTAACGATACATTTTCTCAGGTAGGTCTATCAGTGTTCAAGTAAGAAATACTATGGAAACTGAATAAAGCAATTAAATGTAAAATAAAACAGACTTCACTGTGTGACATATACACTGATTCTTATTAAATGTACTGAAGTTATTCGGTCTAAAGAGTGAGTGAGTGATTTTCTGTTTGTGAGTCCAAAATGTCAGAGTCTGTGTCAAGTTCGAGTACAAATTTACCCAAGTGCGTGACAAGTCCGAGGTAGTTCATAATTGGCCTCGAGTCCGGACACAAGTCCGAGTCTGGGATCGTGTAACCCAACTCTACGATATACGTTCTAACGCCACAGATTTCAACGCATGATCAAAGAATTCTTTTATGATATTTTGGACACACCAAGAAAGTCTGTTTTCCTTCAAGGCTAAAATATCCTATTCCATTCTGCTGTCCTTAACCTTGACCATAACCCTGAGTGTAACCCTGACCGTTACTCTGACCTATTGTTCAGGCTCTGATGAGGTTGTGTTTCTCCTCCATGTCAGATTATCATATTAAGGAGGGAAATTAACCCTGTAATGTCCTTGACCACAGACGGAGACATATTCAGCTTCCCTGTGGTGTATTTGTATTCTGCTGGAAGGCTGGAGTCCCAAAGTATAAACTCTATTCTCCAGCTGACGATGAAAAAGTATAAAGTATAAACTATAAAGTATAAACTAACTGGCCATATTCTCCAGCTGTTGATGAGTAAGTATAGAGTGTGAACTGACCATGCTAAGTGTACTGAAATGATCTTCAGTATGAACATGAGGGTCAAATTTTTATTTGAGTTTTTTAGATTTAAGTCTATATTTTCCAACTGAGACTTGAGCAGCAACTGTTTTTAGCAAGTGCAATCTTTAGGCTATGCAAGTGAAACTGTACACAGCCATCTTTAGTATCCATGTGGTACCACCCAAAGCAGTCTCACAGCAATCTTTAGGCTATATATGTGGAGCCATCCCCAGGAGCAGCAAGTGATACTCAGGTGAAGGAGGCACCATGCAGAAGTAGAACATCGAGATGGATCAGGCAGAGACAGAGAGAGAGAGAGAGAGAGAGAGAGAGAGAGATTATCATATATGCTCTTAATCACCATATGTCCTATAGTGATTTAATTAATTAAGTGGGAATTAGCACTTTGTTAATAGTGTTATAGTGTTAAGTGTTATATAAAAATAAGTGGATTTTTAGGCTGAAGCTACTCTTAGTCTCTAACCTAGTGAGCCACTTTGAGGATGTGTTTATTTATAGGGACCTCAAAGCATTTTTGAAAGCTGCTTTGGATAAGATTGTCTGCTAAATGCCTTAAATGTAAATGTAAGAGAAAGTACATGGTGTGTAGAATGGAGTCAGATTAGCAAGATTAACTATGACAGCATAAATTAAAGGGAGAGTCAGAAGGTAACACAGACATGAGAGTGCCCTGGGACATAAAACGGTCAGCCACTCCACCATCAACACACCTGGGTGAACCTGAGAGACAGAGTTCACACAGGGACTGTGGAGCGAGAACATTCAGTGCTTTACATGTCAGTAATAGTATTTTATAATCAATGTGAGATTTCACTGGGAGCCAGTGCAGTGTGGATAAGATCGGGGTGATGTGGTCGTATCTTCTGGTTCTAGTTAGGACTCTAGCAGCTGCATTCTGGACTAACTGGAGTTTGTTTATGCTCCTACTGGAACATCCAGACAGTAAGGCATTACAGTAATCTAGTCTAGAGGTGACGAAAGCATGAACTAGTATTTCTGCATCATGTAGTGACAATATATTTCTTATCTTAGAAATATTTCTACTGAAACCTTTTCTCTGATCTTGGAGATAAGGGTGACATGGATCGAGGTTGGATTTTGTAATCTGGGGTTTGATAACTGTTAGATTATGATTTAGGATTTAGGTACATAGCCAGTGCTAAGAGTTTTGATTGCTTCTGGTAGTATCTGTTTGAGAAAATGTATATATACAGGATCTTGTGCACAAATGGATGTTTTTGAAATTCATGAAATTAGATCGGTCTGTTGGATGGGAGTGAAAGATTCTCATAACACTACTGAAGTGGTTATATTATTTAATATATAGATAGCTGTCTGACTTTAAGTTAATACTGAAAAAAATTCATAGAGTCTGTTGGTATTTGTGCTTCTGTGGTGGTCTTGCTCCTAGTTAACTTTGCTACTGTATTAAATAATAATGTAGGATTAGCAGCACTAAGAGCTTTTCTTTTGCTAAGGAGGCTCTCCTTCCATACTGTTTGAAATACTATTAATTTAGTTTAATGGCATTTATATTTGTGTTCTTCAAACAAAAGTGATAAAAAAAAATATCTATATTTTTGATGAGAATAAAGTCTCAACACAGATGAGAATCTCCTGGCAAGTGATTCAAAAACAGGAACTATGTAATTTCTAATTAATAAAAAAAATTCTAAATCTTTATATGTTTAAATATAGAATATTTTTAAATGTAGATACAGACAGACAGACAGACAGACAGAAAGATAGATAGACAGACAGACACAGATATAAAGGCAGACAGACAGATGGACACTGCAGTGTATCCCATCTCTGATCCAGCAGAGCTGTTTATCGGCCGGAATGCTACTCTGTGATTGCTGGTATAAATTTCTTTGTGTGTGTGTGTGTGTGTGTGTGTGTGTGTGTGTGTGTGTGTATTAATCCATTAGGCCCATCAGTAGAGGAATTAGGGCTTTAATTGGCTGTAATTGCTATGATCGATGCCAATATTCACTCACTGCGATCCAACATACAAAGCAAACACTTGTCAGTTGTTGGTCAAAATGTTGCTGCAAGACAAACATCTTAGAGTCAGACTGTGGTCTGACAATGGCATTCCACAGCTTCAGCTAGGCATGGGAGCTAGGCCCAGAGACCACGGCCTCGCCTACGGCAAATGCTCAGGTCAGATGCTCACCATCATACCTGTGCCTAAGAAGTCAGCAGGGTCAAGTCTCAATGACTACCACCCCATAGAACTCACACCAGTCATCATGAAGTGCTTTGAACAGCTGGTCATGAATCACATCAGAACCAGACTCCCCATCACACTGTACCCTCTGCAGTTGATGTACCTCCCCAGCGATTCCACAGTGGACGCAATCTCTCAATCTTCATCTGGCAGTAACCCACCTCAACAAGAAGAATACATACATCAGAATGCTGTTCATACACTTCAGTTCAGCATTCAACACCATCATCTCCCAGCAGCTGATATATTGACCTGCTAGGTTTCAGCACCAGATCTGGACCTGGATCCTGGACTTTATCTCTGGGAGACCCCAGCTAATTCAGGTTGGCAGCAAGACCTCCTCCACCATCACCCTGAGCACCGGTGCCCCCAGGGCTGTGTGCTCAGCCCACTGCTGTTCATGCTGCTAACCCATTTCCTCCAATACCTGAAAAGGTGAACATTCCTCCACCCATCCCCACCACATTCTACAGGGGCACCATAGAGACCTTCTTGATGAGCTACTGTCTGTATTACTGTTTGGTTTGGGAATTGTAACATCTCCTATCACAAGACCCTACAGAGGATAGTGTGTAAATGACAAGCGCCTCTACACCCTGTTCAGGACATTTTCCACTCATGCAGCCTCTGACACTTTATACTTTATACTTTAAGTTCATTCTATTCACAGCTATGGACATTATGGGTATTTTGGTGTCTTATTGACATGTTAAATATTCTTTGTGAATGGAGTATTTATGCTCTGCTGCCCCTCTCTGTAATCTCTGTACTCACCCCCACTGTTTAATACACCCCCTCCCTGAATGCTTCTTAGTCCTGTTGCACTTTATTTATGTCCTGTCAGCACTGGATATGTCATAAATGTATCTTGCACCTTGGGTTCAGGAGAAATGTTCATTCATCTCACTGTGTACTGCACACTTTATATGGCTGTGATGACAACAATGATCTACTTGACTTGCTGTCACTATCAGAATGTTGTACAAGGAACTTTTTTTGGTGTGTTGTCACACATAGTACAGGATTGTACATTAACCGAATAGAGCAGTACAATACAGTACAATGCAATATATCTGTACAGTACAAAATGAAGAGAGACAGACAGTACAAAAGTTTAATGCAGTACTTGTTAATACATATATTTCTATGACTGTAAATGAGTGCCACTGTACAATTACTGCATGTGTTCCAATTGAATTGTGCCATTGATTTAAAGTGACTTGTGCTATATGTGTCATGTCACAGCAAACCAGTGACTACCTTTCCCCTCCTGCACTGCGGCCTACAAACATGGCCGTCATCGACTGCAATTCCCAGAACACTCACATTCATGCTAATCACACACACCTGCATCCAATTCACAGCACTCACAACCACAATATAAAAAGACTGAACACAATGACTTTGCGTTGTCTTGAGTGTTCTCACCTTACCAAGCGATTGTTTCCATAGTTCTCGTTCTTGATTCCTGGTTATTGACTTTGTTTCTTGTTTTGTGTTTTGCCTCGCCCTGTTTATGCCCGTCTGCCGATCGCCTGACCTTTTGCATGATTTTGGGTCATGCTTTGGATTACCGATTTCGATTTGTCTGCCTTTATCTCCTTTAATAAAACTCTTCTGCATTTGCATCCATCCTCAACTCCATATCGTGACCATATGTCAGAGGGGAGGGATGTGTGAAGGGCTTTTGTTTAGACTGATTGAGGCCTTGGGAAGAAACTGTGCAGGTTATTATGGGAAATCAGGACTTTTATTCTGGGTTTCTGTTATGAAGGGAAACACTGAAAAAGAAGTGGCTGGGATGTGTGGAGACAGCTGTAATTTTCCTTGCTCTCATCCTCATCCTGGATGAGTGTAGGTCAGTGAGGATGGGGAGCTTGCAGTTGTGGAGCTGAACCAGATGGAAATGGAGGATGTGACTATCGATTATACTGGTGCTTTGTAGAAGAGGACCAATAGCTTCTGTGACAGCTTAAATTTCTTTAGCTGTCACATTGCAGGGCGTTCTTGGTGATTGTGTTAGTCTTTCTGTCCACTTTTGCAGTCCTGCTGGATGATGGTGCCCAGGAATTTGTGTGACTCTTCTCTGCTGACTGTTGAGACATTTATTTTTATAGGAAGGTGTGGTGGATGCTTTGTTTTCTGAAATCAATAATCATCTCTGCAGTTATGGGATTGTACATGGAGCTCAGAATGATTTTTGCCACCAGGACGAATATGGATTAAAGCATGCACAGATCAGAATCAGACAGACCGTACAACGCCTTTCTCTCTCACTGTGGTTCTGGTTCCAGGTCATAGTTTTGGTTTCAGAAGAGAAAGAGACATGAAAAATTCATGTCCACATTCATTCTTTTCTGGACCGCTGTTAAAGGTGCACTGGGTGGAATCTGACCTCTAGTGGTGACAAGGTGAAACTACAAAAAACAAAAGGAATGATATATTTAGTTTAGGGCTGATTTTTACTTTAGCCATCATGAACCACCTATTTATCCCAAATTTATTGTAAATAAAGTTCCATGATTTTCTCTCAATTATATCTAGAACATCTTTCCATGCACTTGATTCTGCTATGTTTGCATTTCTAAGCAATAGACATGGGGGTAGAGTGCAGAGTCCTGGGGTGGGGGGGTCTATATCATGACTGACATGAACATCCATACATCCATCCATCTTCTACCGCTTACTCCTTCTTCAGGGTCGCGAGACATGAACATTATAAACACAATTTTTGGGTTTTGTAATAATTTGTAATAATAAGAGTAATAAAAAATAATATTGACTAAAGCACCATTAAATATCATTGAGGCTTCTGAACTTCACATATTGTCTTTCTTTCCTTCTTTCCTGCCAATCTCTGATCATGTCTCATACTCTCAGGCAAAGGACTAATTTTTAGAAAATATGTGCTCTGTTTCCATGGCACCATGTGGCTCCCCACTTACACACTTTCTCTCACTGTTGCCATGACACATCCTACAAGTGTTAATAGAACTGCCATTACATGGTTCTGCCAAATTGTGGAGCTGGGACACACTCAGCTTCGATGCTGAGAACATCATAGGTAAAGCAGATACTCCTACTACTTACAAACTGTACTGATTAGTGCTGTTTTATCAGCACACACCTCTATCATCCATTTTGGCAGCAATCAAACAAAAGACATTTAATTGATAGAAGAAACATATGTTTTGGACAGTCCGAGAATACGTGGCTGCAAGGTGGGGCCACAGAAACACACACGGCTGGCGGCTAATGATCAGCGCGACAGGTCTCCACCGTCCAGCAGCCAACGGGGGCATGTAAAAGGGCCTTCCTCCTCTAACAAGGAGAGGGACTGTCTCCAAAACGCTGCTAATGTATTTTTTTGCTGTTTTTCCACAGAAGACGCTGCCTCAGAGGAAGACCTCTCTCCCTGGCTGCCTCCCCAGAGCTCCAGAAAAGGCCTCAACCCCCTGAGAGACCACACCACGCCCCCTACACCAATCCCCCCCTGAACACCTCACTCCACCTCTCCTTTTCCTACTTTCAAACACTGTTGAATAAAAACCCTCCAAGTTCTGCACCTAAGTGGCCTCCTGTGTATCTGTGCTCAAACCACCGCAGCCTAGGCTCGCTACACACCACAGAGCAGTTGTACAGAAATCCAGATGTAGATCAGATCCCTAATGAGCAAGCCAGAGGTGACAGTGGCAAGGAAGAACTCCTTGAGTTGACATGAGCAAGAAACCTCATTCTATAAAATGGTCGGTTTTTTAGTAGTGAGAGGGAAAATAGCATGTATACATCTAAAGACAAAACCAAAAGAATATGGAATATGTTAGAAAATAAATAGTCTTTTTATTGCAGTTGCTGTTGCAGGCCATAATTGTGGAGACAGAAAGCTCTTGATTTATCACTAAATCTATGTCCCTAACCTCTCCTGCTGTCTGAGAGTTGAGCAGCTGTAATCCATGTTGAAGCTCAGCTTTCCTTCATTTTAATAAACTTTATTTATATCACACATTTCATACATTTCAAATACAGCTCAAAGTGCTAAACAGCAGACATAAAAATAATAGCAAAATGAACAAATAGTAATAATGAAATAAATAATGGTAGTGATAAAAAGAAAATAACTATAAAATATATTTTAAAATATAAACTCAACAAGAAATGAAACGTCCTCTCACATTCAACTGCTTTTATTTCCAGCAAATTTCTTAACATGTGTAAATATTTTTATGAACATAAAAAGATTCAACAACTGAAGAAGTTTCACAGATGTTTGAGGAACAGAAATGGAATAATGAGTCCCTGAATAAAGTTGAGGTGGATATCAGAAGGAACAGTCAGTATGTGGTGTTCTCCAGCTGCTTTAAGTTCTACAGAGCATCTCATCCTCATGGACTGCACCAGATCGGTCAGTTCTTGCTGTGAGATGTTCCTCCACTCTTGCACTAAAGTATCTGTAAGTTCTCCATCACGTCTTGAGGGACACATGTTTACATGTAATTTTCCACTGCGAGGATGATCAGCTGTCCTTCCTGTCTCCCTGTAGCACGTCTCAGGCGTCTTACATTACAGACATTACAGTTTATTGCTCTGAACACATCCGCAGTCCTCATGCCTCCCTGCAGCAGGTCTATGGCATGTTCACGCAGGAGAGCAGGAACCCTAGACATATTTCTCCTGGTGTTTTTCACAGTCAGTAGAAAGGTCTCTTTAGTGTCCTAACTTACTGTACCTGTGACCTTAATCACCTTCCACCTGTAAACGGTTCGTGTCTTAAGGACTGCTCCACAGGTGCATGTGCAAGAACTGTTTACAGTTCACTGAACAAACACGAAAAACATCGTTTAAATCCTTTAAAAATAAAGATCTGTAAAGATTATTCTGATTTTACAAAATGATCTTTAAAATACCGTCCCCGAAAATAAATAAAATCCATAAATAATAAAATTTATTTAAAAGCTGTTCAGGAGTAGATGAAGGAGACTCACAACTCAATTCACAAACAAAAAGGACTTTATTAAATTAGAGTCAATGAATATGGGAAAAAAAACTGTTGAGGTTCTGTAGTACTGGCTGTAAGGTAGAAGAGAGAGAGAGAGAGAGAGAGAGAGAGAGAGAGAGATGAAGTGGGCGTGGCTTTTCTTCTAAGCAGTCCCCAACAGGTGCCAGCAATGGACAGATAATTGCAGGTATTCCAGGCGATTGCAAAACAGGATAAACAGAAAATACAGGTTAGGACATAACAAGAGTTAATGTAAAAAAAAAAATAAATAAAATAAATCTATATTATTTAGCTGTTGATGGACAGATAGATGGAAGCTGATGAATATTTTATAGTGTGTTCTACAAAATGCATAAAACAGGGCTAATTTGCCTCTCAATAAGTTTCATTCAGCTTTCTGTGAGGAGCCCAAAGTAGAAGATCGAGCTGAGATGGTTCAGGTGCTGGATGTGGAGAACCACGAGGAGAACCAGAGTCTTCTGGAGGAAATAGACCTCAGAAAGAGACGTTTGAGATTGCAAACTCTTCCTTTTAATCTCAATCCTCAATAGTAATGAATGTCTTTTTGTGGATGATGATGGACAGAATAAGAAAAGAACCAGAACCTGGTGTTTGTCTTGCTGAACCAGGTTCCACACTTTCCACATGTCTACCTCCAATATTCACAGGAATGTGGCTGGATTTCATCATATGAGGTAAGATACACTCCACTCACATCTCTGTTCACAATACACCACATCTCTGTCTTCTTATTCTGTTTGCATTGATTCATTAATATTTTTTACATTTCTTGATTAACAGAGAAACTATATCACAAGCATTGGCACCCTGTCCAGGGTGTACCCCGCCTTGTGCCCGATGCTCCCTGGGATAGGCTCCAGGTTTCCCCGTGACCCTGAAAAGGATAAAGCGGTATAGAAGATGGATGGATGGACTATATCACAAGCATACAAGTATATAATATTAAGCTAACATTTCTCAGTAAGCACATAACCTTTAAAAGCAGGTTTATGATTGCACTTGAATAAAAGAAATCCTAGGGTTAGGGTTAAATAGGGTCCGTCCATTTAAGTCGTGTTTGCAGTTGGAAATATTTGAATGCTAATGTTTATTGTACATTATTGTTATCAAATACATTTTGTGTCTAGGGAAAAATAATCTATGCAGTGGTGTGTTTAGCCTGAGGCTCACAGTGTTCTACAAAGGAGTATGTGCAGTGAGGCGAACTCTATCAGTGATGATCTTTTACTTACACACACACACACACACACACACACACACAACACAGAGTTTTGTACAATGATCCTCTACTGCTACCTGGTGGTTAAACATGATGGCTGACGATAGAATTACAGAATTAAATCATATTACAGCTTTTTAAAAACGGTTAGGACCCATTTCTCAATACGTAGGTCACTTTTTTAAAACTCTTCACACAGTTCTCCTAACCAACGTTCAGCTTGCCATGATGCCACAAATGCCTTGTAAATGCACTAAAACTACCAAAACACTCACGTCTCTAATCAACTCATTCTTCCACAACACTAGCAAAGGTGGACACCCAACACACTCACTTTGTCACTCATAAAACAATGACCTAAAAAACACTAACAGGAAGCATTACACAATGTTTTTTTTGTTGTTTCTTTGCAAAATTTCTTTGCAAATCAAGAATGACATGCTCTACTGCAGCGATTTTCAACCGCTGTGCCGTGGCACACTAGTGTGCAGTGAGAGATCGTCAGGTGTGCCGTGAGAAATTATCCAATTTCACTTAATTAGTCTTAAAATTATTTTTTTTAAAACATTTATTAATTATTGTCTGCAAATAATACGCCATTGTCGAGTGTCTGTGCTGTAATATAGTGACTGGCAGAGTAGTGTAATATTCATCCGGGTGGCAGCAGGTAGCTAATTGCCTCGTTCCTTCTTAGAGACAAGAGAATTAGTGACACATGCGACAGGTCGTGGTGACAGTGATGGAGAAGTTTTTAAAAAGGAAAAATTCAAACTCCGAACTGGCCCCTGGACAAGATTCTGACCCAGGTGAAAGCCCTAGTGTGAGTGGTGGTAAAAAGAAAGCAAAGACGGTGAGCTCGAGGCAATACAGCGAAAGCTATCTTTCGTTCGGATTTACTTTCACCGGGGATGAGACCACACCGACTCCATTATGCTTGGTGTGTGGTAAGAAGCTGTCCAACAGCGCCATGGTGCCAAGCAAGCTTAAACGCCATCTCCAAACGAAACACCCGTCACTTCAGAACAAGCCGATGGACTATTTTGTTCACCTGCGTGAAAACACAGCGATACAGGCAACTTTAATGAGAAAAACCACAAAGGTAAATGAGAAAGCCCTCAAAGCTAGTTACCTAGTTGCTGAACTCGTAGCTAAATGAAAAAAGTCCCACACTGTGGCAGAGACATTATTACTACCTGCCTGCAAAGCCATTGTCAACGAGATGCTCGGCCCTGACGCGGTTAAAGACATATCTAAAGTCCCGCTCTCAGATAACACAATTGCCAGACGTATTGATGGCATGTCTACAGACATCGAAAGCCTTGTTTTGGAAAAGATACACATCAGTAGGAAATTTGTGTTGCAACTTGAGTCTATGGATATTAGTGGACATTCTCAGCTCTTGGCCAATGTGTGTTTTGTGGATGGAGATGCCATTAGCGAAAACTTCCTATTTTGCAAGGCACTGCCAGAAAAAAACAACAGGAGAGGAAATTTTTCGGGTCACATCGGAATATCTTGACCAGGGAGGACTTATGTTGGAAAATTGCACAAGTGCTTGCACTGATGGAGCTGCAGCCATGGTCGGGCGCACCAAAGGCTTCGTTAGCCTAAATGAAAATCTGCTTACACTCACAGATATAATAATTGGATTCCGTTTAAAGGTGCAACAACGTAGGCAAAGTGCCAACCTTGAGATGTTCCCACTCACAGAGAAACGGCAAGATCTCCCTGCTGCACTGTGCGAGGTAATGGATAAACATTTGAAAACACTTGAGGAGAAGTTGTCATTTATTTCTCTTCACCCTCCACTGAATGCCTTGACTGGGTTAGGGACCTATACAGCTTAGCATCAGTTGTTGGAAAGGACATGACTTTACAGGAGCAGGAGGAACTAACTGAACTGAAACAAGATCGTGGTTTAAAGCTAAGATTTGCTGATCTTCCTTTGGACAGTTTTTGGTTGACTGCTGCCAAGGAGTTCCCCATTCTGGCCAACAAAACTGTTTTGACATTGCTCCCATTTTCCACAACATATCTGTGTGAGCTGAGCTTTTCTAGCCTAACTGCTATAAAAACTAAAAACAGAGAGAGTCTGAGAGCTGTTGAAGAAGAGCTTTGTGTGTGTCTTTCTTCAATTCCTGCCAGGATATCAGCTTTGTGTTCATCTAAACGGGCCCAGGTTTCACACTGAGGATAAATAAATTGAGAAACTATATTGTAATTATATATACTGTATTAGGCTACAGAGTGTCATTTTGTAACATTTTTGGTTGGTAGTGTGCCGCAAGATTTTTCCAATGTAAAAAATGTGCCGTGGCTCAAAAAAGGTTGAAAAACACTGCTCTACTGTTTGGAATTCACTGTAGTGCATATTACAGGAATGAATCAGACATGATGCAATATGGTTTAATAAGTTTTATGCCATTGTTTTTGATGACCATTTCAATGACTGCAGTTTCCTGGGAAGAAATATAAACATGAATGACCATTTCTAAATCTTTAAAACACAAGACTGATTTTAGGTTTAGCAATGGCTTGGAGACCTAAAGGGCATTTTAAGAAGACATCTGGGGACCACATCTAAAGGACAGGCAGTAAGACTCATATGCAAGATTAAAATCTGTCAAGTAAGGCAGTGACACAGACTCAAAATGGTTTAGGACGGCAGAACATACTAGTAGATCAGTATGCTCATGGTCCAGTGGTGAAATAAGTGACCTTTATATTCTGTACTGGCCCTTGAGATAGATGTGAGAGCAGGATCCATTACTTATTCATTTATTGTATTAAAAAAGAACCCTAGGATTATAAGAATTTTTTTTACAAATAATGTCACAACAATACTTTTGAACTGGCTGCTTTCACAGAGTGCTGATAGGTAGGTAAACAGTTACTCAGGATCAGATATGATACTTGTAGTTGTCTTTTTTTCCCATTTTCATTCTGTCCTCCTACATTCTTGTCTAGCCATAGCGGAGCTGTAGTTTTGGGATTTCTGGCTTTTAGTGGGGCAACAAAGTACATGATGTCAGAGCAGGTGTAATTAAACAACAGAACAACACTCATACACTGAGGTGAATTCTCCATAATGTTATCAAAAGGAGTAGCTGCAAAATCATCTGAGATTTTACAAGCAGTGTACGGGCCAATTATGTTTCAGAAATATTGCAAAAGGAAACTGGGTTTATGTGATCGAGAGGGAATAGTAGCATCAAATAAGATACTATACAGGGAAACCAAATGATAAAAACAAGATTGAGTGAATGTCTGTGTTCATATGTAGGGCTGATAACCAACTGAGAGAGACTCAAAAAGTTGCTAAGTTGTAGGAGTTCCCTGACCAGAGGCTTGGAACGATGACAAATATGAATATTTAAATGCCCCAAAATTTTTCACATTTTATCACAGTTAGACATAATACCTCATAAAAAGTCCTTATTGTTTTTATGGTGTCTATACACAAGTGCACAGAGCACAAGTCTAGGCAGTTCCGCTTTACACAGCAGCACCTCTATACTTTGAGTATTCTCCCACTGACAGCTATTGGCATTTAAAATGATCTTTAAAAGTAATTGCAAGACCACCCCCTGACCAACAGTCCTGGGGCAGTTTAAAAAGTTGCAGTCCTTGGGATAGAGTTCAACAAGTGTGCTTAAATCCCTGTCCGCGAGCCAGGTTTCAGTCACAAACAGAAAATCCAGTGTGAAATTTGGAAGAAATCATTTAGAATGAAACTTTTTCCAGTGGCCTTAATTTTGATTTTGGTGGAAGCCAAAGGGTGGAGGATGCTAGTGCACATAGAAACTTTTCCTCAGACACACCATGGTACAGTACTAATGGCTAATAGACTAAGTTAACTGGATAAAAATCCTTCCACTTTGAGAGGGAATCCACCAAAATCAAAACCTTTTCAAGCCTCAATCAATGTGGAGTCTTCAAGGTTTAGTGGGTCACTTCCAGGGATGGAGTGGTGCACCTACTGGTGCTTTCCTTTGTTCTTGACATACAGTGCATGACTTCACTTTGGCCTCAATGACTCCATATTAGGTCACCATAAATTGCCCCAATCTAGGCTCTTCATCCTGGTCATTCCATGATGTGCATGATGTAACTGTTCTATCACTACAGTTCATCATTTTTCTTAAATCACATACAAACCCATGTACCCAGGACAGAATTGGGTCCTTGGCTGTCCAGCATTTGATTTTGAAGTGTTCTGAGGTGATGAAAGTGCTATACAATTAAATTTTTAATTGAATCCTTTCTCGTAGGAACACCACCACCACCTTGGAGATTCCCAAATCTCCCAGATCTGGGTTATCTTGGCTTTGGATCCTTGCAAACATCCCAGCTCATCTTTGAAAACCTGCAAATTTTTTACACCTGTGTGTGTAAGATTTTTCCTCATTTTCTATTTTGTTTACTGCCCACTTGAATTCCTGCAGCCAGCCATGCCCTAGTAGATTTGGACTTGTTCCTGCTGCCATTATTACAGATAAGCTCCTTGACTAATCCTTGATGTTCTTAGTACTTAGTAGAGCACCTTTTTGCTGTTGTGACCTGCTGTAAACGAGATGCAGAGCTTCTGCAGCGTTCCTGAGGAACCTTCTCCCGTTCCTCATGAGCAATGGCCTCCAGGTCAGTAATATTCTTGGGTTTGCATGCTGCATCCACCTTCTTCAAATCCCACCAGAGACTTTCTATGTGGTTCAAGTCAGGTGACTGTGATGGCCCTGTAGAATCTTCCAGGACTTCTTTTACAACCAAGCCTTGGTGGAATTTGAGGTATACTTGGGATCATTCCTGTTGGAAGGTCCAATGATGCCCAAGCTTCAGCTTCCTCACAGACGACCTATGGTTTTCTTCTAGGATTTCCTGATACTTCACTGAATCCATCTCGCCTTCCACATGCTGCAGGTTTCCAGTGCCAGAGGATGCAAAGCAGCCCCAGAGCATCACCGAGCCACCACCATGCTCTACTGTGGACAGAGTGTTCTTTCTTCATTCTTCTTGCTCCAGACATACCATTGATCCATCATGCCGAAAAGTTCCAGTTTTGTTTCAGTTCTGTTTTGTTTTTGCTGCAGGTCTTTTGCAGTCACTCGAGGGTTTTTCACAACCTGCCTTCTCAGAAATCTGGTTGCAGCCGATGATAGCTTCCTTTTTTCTGCCCTGTCCAGGTATTTCCTGAATTTTCTGCCCCTAGCCAGTTCAGGTATTTCATGTGTTCCAGCTGAAGCACACCTGGTGTGGCTAATGAAGCCCTTGATTAGTTTAGCATCAGGTGTGCTTGAGACAACACCTGTTTTACATATTTGTGCTGTTGTGAGGGATTCTATTCAGGGGGTTGAATAATTTTGAGACTGGAGAAGTCATTATAAGTTGTGTTTTCAGTTGAATTTGGGGAAACCACTTGAAGCATTTGTTGTGTTGAACTATTTAAATTGCTTTTCTTTGATGTGTTCATTGCAAACAGCTGAAAGTCTGTAAATTTTGACAAACCTGATTTGCAATGGGGTGAATAATTTTGATTGCAACTGTAAATATATACTATACTATTTTATTATTGTTTACACAATGTGGGCTCCTCAACTTGCTTTGTCATTAGATAATGGAGTACAAAATGGTGTTAATTAGGGTGAATACTTTATGTAACAGACATATCTTGTTGTCAGACATGTGATTAACTCCTCCTCATACTGTTCACCTTAATCCAATCCTGAAAGACTCAACATGTTCAGTGAACAAAACCTGCAAAGCTGAGGAATTGTATTAAGGATAACTGACTAGCAGTCTAAAACCACAACTGCATTGATGCATCACTGTATCTGATGACTGGAATTGCTCTTTTAATGCAATAAACAACAGTGAAAAAGCTTCAAATGTAATTGTTGTTGTAATGAACGCTGAATGGAAACTCTGAGTTATGACAAATGTGAGTCAGCAGGTTGGAATGTCATGTGATAAAATTTAAGAGCTCTACCATTCTATTGTTCATCAGTCAGATTTAATCTCTCTACTAATGGACAAGTTATTAAATAAATAGCAGTGGGTAAAGGTTCAGCTGATGAAAAAATGCAGTAAAATATGTGCATTTAATTGGGGTCATTCTACATCTACTAAATGTGACTAAATGTAAAAAAATAATTGTAAATGTTTGCAGTGATTTTAAGATGTATCAGCATTATTTATTCCACTGATACACCCCAACACACCACTGTTCTTCTATTGGCTCCATTTTAGATTTAGAAGATGCCATGAACCTCAAGTTTTGATAAATAAGAAAACAAAAGAACCCTTCTTTACCTGCACTCAGCCATCTTGGTATAAGAACCATGTTATTAAACTGAACTTCATTGATTACCGGAGTTGCTGGCTGACTCTAGGAGTTGAAGAGGAGGTGATCTGGCTACAGAAGATAAAACCATATAACACCTTAACGATGTGAGTCAGTGCTCCTTGATGGTGTCCCAGTTAACAGAGCCATTGAGCAATTTGGTAAAGAAAGGGGTAAAGTTCAAATGTACAGACAGTTGTCAAATGACTTTTAAGACATATCTTTTACGTCTTGTCAATTAAATAATGGCTTTGTGTCTCAAACAGGAATTTGGGTGTCTTTCTACTCATATAGTTGGATATTTTATGTATAAGGGGGAAAAAATATTTACAGTGCTAAAAAGGTCAACAGAGACTAAACTTTAACTCCCTATCCCTATACCTTGACACCTTCATACCTAAATTTAAAAACTATTTTTGTTTATTTGTTGATTTGGCCCCTGATATGGTGTGAGTGTGAAGCTGAACTGCGGAGTCTTGTGTGTTTCCATTGTGTTTTGGTGAGTGCTGTTAACTCATTCATTTTGTTTTGTTTTGTTTTGTTTTTTCAATGAGAAAGCCGCAGTCAAATGAGAAGAGAACAAAGATATCTGCCATGAGGTCACCATCTCGGACATGCACCACGGACATGCGCCACGGACACGCCACAAAAAAAAACTTTATTACCTTGTTCACTAATTAAAACTGCTGCTATATCTTTAGTACATTAATATTAATAAATACATTAAGCAATTTGAAATCTTTAATCTTGTAATCATTAAACTATTTTTAAAAAATATATTTGAATCTTTTTAATATATTTATTTCCTTCATTAATGACCATAATGCAAGTTTTGTGTGTGTGTGTGTGTGTCGGGGGGGAATCCTGATTATTTTTACGTGTGTGTTCAGAAGTGACGTTACCGAATGAACAAATCTAGGGTGGTGCAGTTTTTATCTTTGTTCTCATACATTCTGATTCTCAGGTGTGTCTGCATTGTACGTTTGTGTGAGTCAGTGTAGAGGCATGCACTTTGTTCAGTTGAATTCCAACACTATTTTCAGGCAGTTCATTAGTAACCAGTTCAGTATGACCTTTCTAGATGCAATCCTTCATAATACTGAATGCTGTAATCTGTTTGGTTTATCTGATAATCTGATTGGCTGTACACATGTTGTGTATATGCACCTGCTTCAAATTATGTAATAGAATCAAATGAAAGTTGACATACTTGACTATAATTAAATGATCACAACCCCACATGTGCATCTCTGTTAAAAAAATAATAATTAAAAGGTCGCTGAAATCACACAGGAAGATATGGATCCACCTTGTTCATGTTCATTACACCTGCAACTGTATTTCGTGTGCACCTTTTCAATCACTGCTGATGACATGCTACGGATGTGTGTGTGAAAAAATATCAGTGTAAAGGGAGATCATATCTAGGGGGCATGTCATCATATAATCACCTAGTATGATTGTACTGATGTGCTGCATGAATGAAACCTACAGTCCGGGTGAGAAAGAGAGTTAAGGTCTTCAGAGGTGGTGTTGTCAGCAAATTTAAGGATATTATTTCAGCTGTGCTGTGCTACAACGTCATATGTAAACAGACTACTCTAAAGGGCTGAGCATGCAACCTTGGGCAGCTCCTGTGCTGAGGGTGATGGAGGAGGACGTGAGGTTGCCAGTTCAGACCAACTGTGGCTTTCCTGTCAAACTCCAGAATGTCAGAATTGATATCAGATTCAGAACTTATTGTTCCAAATAGGAATTTTGTCTTGTGGCATAGCTCCAATAAAACAACAGTTAAGAACAAACAATGCAATGCAGACTACAAGCAGACTAGATAAAAGACAAAATAAAATGAGTAATTAGTTCAAAAGAGAGAAAAAATAATGAGAATCTGAATTAAGAAATGCTCATCTAAAATAAACAAATAAAATAAACAAACAAACAAATAAAATGTCTTTACAATGAAGAGCTTTTATTGCACATTCTATAAAGGAGATTTTAAGTCTGTTGCACTTGGCCCTGGGAAGTCTGTACGTTCTACCTAAGGGCAGCAGTTCATACACCTGTCTTTCATAGATATCAGAAAATAATAAAGTGAACAAAGTGTCTGCTGTTAACCAATAATCATGCTGGAACCTCCCCCCAGCTGGTTTCTCTTTTTCAACTTCAGGCTGAAAGGAAGACCTTCCTGAGATGACATGATGACATGACCAACTTTGTCATTGCACAGTACAGGTACTCAGCAATGAAATGCAGTTGAGCATCTACAAGAAGTGCCAATAGTAGCATTGTGCAAATTAACAAAGTGCAAGTTGAATATGTGCATTAAATAAATAAATATACAGTAAATAAATAAATAAAATAATTTTTAAAAAACTGTAATTGGTATAAAAAAATATTTAAAATCGTTATCCTGAATTTATATATTTCTGTAAAGCTGCTTTGGGACAATGTCCACTGTTAAAAGTGCTACGCAAATAAAACTGAATTGAATAGAATAGAAGGTAACACACACGAGGGCAACCTGGTACATAATGCGGCCAGCCACTCCAATGTCTACAAAAATGTGAAAAAAAAGGTACTGTGGTGTGAGTCCATTCAGTGCTTTATAGGTCAGTAGTAGTATTTAATAATCATTGCGAAATTTGACTGGGAGCCAATGCAGTGTGGATAAGATCGGGGTGATGTGATCTTATCTTTTGGTTCTATTAAGGACTCTTGCTTGTTTATGCCCCTACAGGAACATCCAGAAAGTATTTTTTCTGCATCAGATGAAAGAAGACTATCCTAGTAATATTATCTCCATGAGCTTCAAATGATAGACTGGAGTCAATAATCACTCCAAGGTCTTTTACTGCTGCACATGATGAAACAGAAAGTCCATCCAGAGTTACTGTGAGATCAGAAAGATTACTTCTAGCTACACGTGGTCCTAGTACAAGTTCTTCTGTCTTATCAGAATTAAGTAAAAGGAAGTTAATAAACATCCAACATCTAATGTCCTTTACACATTCCTCAACTTTATTAAGCTGCTGTCTGTCCTCTGGCTTCGCTGAAACATACAGCTGTGTATCATCAGCATAACAGTGGAAGATAATTCCAAGTTTAATAATTTTACCCAGAGGTAGTATATATAAAGAAAAGAGAAGTGGGCCTAAAGTGGAACCTCCCTTTCCAGCAACATTTTGTAATCTATGTTCTGTAAAGTTGTGCTATCATTATGATGTATTATAAAATGTGTACTTTAATTAATTGTGTAATTCTTTAATCCATGACAAACAGCTGGTTTACTTCTATAAGGAGAGTTGTAGATATAATGGCTCAAATCAAATGCAGCCCACAAGAAAAACCTGAGCTCATCTGTTGTGAGCCATGATCCAGCAATTTGTTATAAAACCTGTTCCACAAACAGTCAGATTTACTGCAATTCAATTTAAAGCTGTATGTTATTTTTTTATCATGAGATGTGTCAGGTGTTAAATAGTGTGAAAATCACAATATTTAAAACAGAGAGCTACAGAACATGTGTGTATTTATATAATTATACACACCTTAAAAAACTAAATGGTTTATTGTTTTAAAGTTTATTGTTCAGTGCATTATAGTCCAACACTAATATTTTAGATGGATTTCATTAAAGTGGGCCACTTTTTAAAAAAAAAAACAAAAAAAAAAAAACCAAGTTAATAATTTAATAAAATCCATAATTCATTCCACTATTCATAGTGTGACTAATGTTTAGCAATGGAAAAGACAAAGAAAATATTGAGGATTAGTTGAAGTTTGGGGTTAATGCCACAACCAAAAACTGCCAGTGAATGTATATAACAGTTATGTAATTGTGTGTGTGTGTGTGTGTGTGTGTGTGTGTGTGTGTGTGTGTGTGTAGAAAGTGCCTGCAGGCGAATGGACAATGTACTTAAAACTGTAGAAGAAACATGCCACCCAGGTAGAAAATGAACCTGAGTAAATGTAACTAAATAAACACCAATCTTTCTTATTTTATCTCTGCTATGTACAAGACATAACTTGTGAGGCTGCCTGTTAAATAATGACAACCTGCTGTATGAATTATTCTCAAATCTCAGTGTTGCCCATTTCATCGGTGTAACAGAATAATCTGAAATTATTTTAAATAATGTTGTAGCTGGGGAAAATATCTGTGGAAATACATTCCCCTCTGAAAGTATTGGAACAGAAAGACCAGTTCAAAAGATGAAAATGAGATGATAGATCAGAATTTCAGCTTTCGTTTCCTGATATTTACATCTACAGTATACAACGGAAGTGAGTACCCCTTGTGCAATATCAAATAAATGTCAACTTAATCAAACTTGTATCACCTTATGTCACGTCACAGCAAATTAGTAACTCCATTTCCCAGAATGTACCGCAAACTACAAACATGTCCGCTGATGACTACGACTCCCAAACTACACAGACACGTTAACCTTCCCCAGAAGACTAATCACACACACCTGTTCCCAATCAGGCTCACAATCACACCACACTTTAAAAGAGACTGTTCATTCACTAGACCTTTTGTGAAGTAAATGCTCAGTTGCTCTAGTCTCTGTCTTGACCAAGCCGGTCTATTGTGTTGTGATACTGGTTCTGATTCTGTTTTTCCCTTGACTCAGTGATAGTTGATAGTCAGCCTTACCCGCTCTAGTCTGTTTGCCTGATCGTTTGACCTTGGCTTGTCTTTGTTGTTGAGTTTGCCTTGTGCTTTCGATTATATTTTCTTAGTATATAAAGCTCTTAGCTGCACTTACATCCGTCTACACCTCCATTACGTGACAACTTTCAGTAATTGCATTACTTCTCAGGTGAACAGTAGGGTATTTGGTCTTATTTAAAATGAGAAACAGTTAAGATTTACTATATTAAAAATACTGGCCCAAGAGTAGGAACTCAGTACACCTTTCATTACTGAGGATAATTTTTTTCAATACTTTGTACGTCCACCTTTTTATTTTTTAGGACAGGCTCAATTCTCCTCAGCATGGAGGAAACCAATGTAACACATTCCTGGTGAGATTTTCTGCCAAGAGACCATTGTTTTGAGCTGCTCTTTGCTGGAGGAGTTGTGCTGCTCTACCTGTCTCTTTTAAATACCTGAAGGTGTTCTATTGGATTCAAGTCAGGCGACATATTTTGCCAGCTCATAGTGTCACCTTTTCATTCTTTAGAAACTGGCATGATCTTGGCAGTGTGCTTTTGAATGTTATCATGTTGGAATATTATTAGAAATATTATTTGAAATATATTTCTTCTGCAGACTGGGAGTCATCTTGTCAGCAAGTATTTTGGTATATCCACAAGCATTCATGGTGCCATCTAGAAATGTCATCTCCCCAACATCTTTTGCATTCATGTAGCACCATATCATCACACTCACACCTCAGTGTGAGTTCTGGAAAGTCCCGGTTCTGGAAACATGCTGTACCCCATCTGAGCCGAACAAAGAATGTGCTCCCTATATTCACCAGGCTTCTTTTCATGCTCTTTAGCAAAGTTTAATCTTGCAGTTTTGTGCCAAAGAGCAAGCAAGGTTTATTTTTTATTGGACATCACCCAAAGCGATTGATGTTATGCAATGTCTTTGCACTGTCTGAGCTGTCACAGAAACCCTGATATCCATTGATAACCCATGTGGCAAACCTGAAGCACTTGCCTGTCTGTTTTTCAGAGGTAGATTGTGCAAGTAGCACACTGTCCATGGCATCCTTTTAGGAGAACATCCACTGTTGAACATCCACTGTTGCTCTGATTAGTGGGGCCCATTCTCGTTCTATACTGGTTTAATTGAGTTTCTACTTTTCTGGTCTGTATTTTCAACATAGTATTTGTTGAGTTTGTTTTTGATTGTTCATAAGAGAAAATACTCAACTTAGAAATAATGCAATTACTGTAAGATGATACAATTTTGCATCATTTGACACATAAGTGATATTGCACAGGGGTATACTCACTTCTGTTGTATGCTGTAAATGGGTTCAACAGCTTAGGACATGGCACCTTTTGTTTGAACCCACCCATTTTTTCAAGTGATCAAAAATATTGGAACATGTGATGGTCAGATGTTTCTCGTTACCCAGGTGTGTCCTGTTCGATTGGTTGTTTAAACAATTAATAGTGCTGAATGTTTACTCTTGGTATTGGCCCTGTGAAAACAGTGTTATTAAAAATGGTAAACCAGCATGAAGACCAGAAAGCTGTCACTGGGAGAAAAGAGAGCCAGTTTGAAGCTGAGAAAAGAAGGAAAATCAATCAGAGGCATTGCACAAACATTGGGCATAGCCAATATAACAATTTGGAATTACTGAAAAATAAAGAAACCTCTAGTGTACTAACAACCAGACATGCAACAGGTCAGCTGAGGAAAACAACAACAGCTGATGACAGAACCATTGTTAAAGCTGTGATGAAAAACCCCAAAACAACAGTCAGTGATATCACCAACAACCTCCACAGGGCAGGGGTGAAGGTATCACAATCCATTGTTCAAAGAAGGCTTAGAGAGCATAAATAGAGAGGCCATACCACAAGATGCAGACGACTCATCAGCAGTAAAGGCCAAAGTGTGGAGAAAGAAAGGATCTGTCATGATGCAAAATATACAAGCTCATTGGTCAATCATGGTGGAGGTAGTGTCATGGCTTGGACTTGCCTGGCTCCTTCTGGAACATTCTCACTAATCTTTACTGATAAAGATTAGTAACTCATGATGGTATGAACTGAGAAATCTACAGTAACATTCTGTCCACATTCTGAGAAATGCATCCAATCTAATCCGTAGGAACTTCATCATGCAGCAAGACAATAATCCAAAACACACTTCCACCTCAACACAGCACTTCATCTGGGGGGAAAGTGGAAGGTTTTAGACTGGGCAAGTCCATCACCAGACCTTCACCCAACTGATCAGCATCTCACCTCCTGAAGAGGAGACTGAAGGGAGAAACCCCCCGAAACAAACAACTACTGAAAGAAGCTGCAGTAAAAACCTGGAAAAGCTTCACAGAAGAAGAAACCAGCAGTTTGATGTCAGTGAGTCGTAGGATTGATGCAGTTACTGCAAGCAAGGGATATGCAACCAAATACTAAGTGTTGTTTACTTTAAGTCTATCTGTTCCAATATTTTGCTCACCTATAAATTGGGTGGTCTGCCAACGAAGGTGCCATGTTCTATGTTGTTTAACACATCTAGGTGTAACCAGGAAATGAAAGCTGAAAGGCTTTGTTAACTAATTTAGGGATTAAAAAAACACTTCCTCAAAGTGAGTAACTCTCACTATAAATATTCTATAAACATCAGTATGAAAAGTCGGATCATGAATATTTAGAAAGGGGTGGAGTCAGGAGTGTTTGTGTAGTGTGTAAGTGTCCATTAGCACTCAATGTTTATCATGTTGTAGAGTCTGATTTATTTTCCAATAATTTTATTTGTGTAGTGCTCACATGAATCAGATTTACTCTGGATTTATAATCATGTGAAGTTCGGAGTAAAGTGTGAACAGAGAAAAAGGACGTTAACTGTCAGCTTTGAGGATACAGGAATTGGGTGTTAGCTGTTACACTGGGTGTGGTTGTGCTTCTGTGGCTCAAGTGTCAAGTATTTCACAACATATTTATGATTCTTCAAATAATCTTTTATTAAGTTTTAGAAACACAAAGTTTGTAGAGAGAACTCAGTAGAGGCAAAACTGTATGCACTCACCAAGGACCATATTCAGAGTAAAGTGTCAGTACGGATTTAATACTGAAATTACATACCTCAGTATAGAGAGCACAGATGTAACTACAGACTTGGGTGTTATTCAAAAGCTATGTGAGAGTTACGTGGTTTGATGTAACTACAATATCTCATGCTGCAATTTATGTTTTGCCTGTAAATACTCTCAAAATCACTATGGAATGTCATTTATTAATTAACATAATTATTACTTAACTAATAATAATGCTAATCACTTTAAAGTCCACAAAAGTTTTTTTTTGGTCACATGGAGGACATGGGAGGAGATGTGTGTAAATTGCTTATTTCAAGCATTTTTAATTTTATTTTTCATAAATAAAATCAGTAGCAGCTGGTGGTGATATTAGATAGGAGGCCTAAAATGTAATATCTGTCAACAACTCAAAAATGTAAACATTATGGCTGACAAATACATTGATTTAGTTGATGCTAATAATAATAATAATAATAATAATAATAATAATAATTATTATTATTATTATTATTATTATTATTATTATTATTATTATTATCTGTAGGCAACTCTGGATAAGGGCATTTGTAAAATGATGTAAATGATAAATGGAAACAATACTGGGGCAAATTAACACACATGAGAGTTTTGTCATCTGCCCTTTCATGTAATTTGTATTTTGATTAGACAGCGTGTTTAACAGTGGACATTGTCCCAGAGCAGCGTTACAGAAATATATAAATTCAGGATATAGATGTTAAATATATGAATTTATCTCTAATGAGCAGCCAGAGGTGACGGTGGTGAGGAAAAACTCCCTGAGACGAGATGAGGAAGAAACCTTGAGAGGAACCGGACTCAAAAGGAAACCCGTCCTCATCTGGGTGACACCGGATAGTGCGATTATAAATAAATACACCCCTTCTATAAATGTGCTAATGCTACATGCTCAAATAGTGCAGTTGTGTAAACCAGGAACTTAGGAGCAACTTATGCATATGAGCATCAGAGGTATTTCTGAATTCATTACAGTATTACATGTAATTTTTTTGTTGACATTATCAACTGTTGGAGGCAATGATGGAGACTTGAGTGCACATCTGTTTGTAGCAATTGAGGTCCTAAGCCATCTTTATGGTGTTTAAGTTGAACCATCCTCAGTAATCTCAATGATCTTTAGGCTGTCCCTGTGGGGCCATCCTCAGCAGCAGCATGTGGTTTTCAGGTGAAGAGAACATACTTTTAGTTTCTCCTTTGGTTGGAATGAAAACCTGCACCCACACTGGCCCTTTCCGGATAAGACTGGACACCCCTGGGCTAAAACATGTTAGCCCACAATTAAATGAAATATTGGGGGTGTGTAATCTTTCTGTGGAATCATCTGGCACATTTGCCACCGATTGGCTGTGTACCTCTACAGGACTGGGCTCATTACACCTAGCACACAGCATTCACTCATATCATCCTGTGTGTTTTTATTACTACTGCCAGTGGTGGTGTTGCACTCTGTTTCACAAAAAACTAAATCCTCTTTAAATCATTTATCCCACAAATAAGATAATGTGGATAGACCCACATCATGATCATGAAATTCCCAAACAAATCTAGAACCTGTAAGGGTTCCTCAGTTTTCAGTCTTCAAGTTTTTATATAAGTTTTTTCGTATCTGAAAGTGTTCCAAATAATTAGGATGTTTTTAGAAAGCTTACAACCCTTATATGATCAAAGAACCCTTTAAAGAACCCATTTTCTAAATCTGAAGGTATAGACATGAGAATTTCATACTTGTGGTTAATTCATTTCAGTTTATATATATATATATATATATATATATATATATATATATATATATATATATATATAAATAATTTTAACAATGGACATTGTATCAAAGAAAGTTTTACAGAACGCCAGATATAGATCCATAATGAGCAAGCTAGAGGTGACAGTGAGAAGGAAAAAGTCCCTGAGATGAGATAATGAAGAAACCTTGAGAGGAACCAGACTCAATGTGCAATCAAGTGTATTTGTAGCCATCAGAAACCAAACCCACAGCCTGACTGATGTAGTGTCTATCAGCGAACGTTTACTCCACCCCACACAGACATTTAACCTCCATCTCTCCTACCTGCCTCCTGTTCTTCACACACATGCTACATCACACAGGTAAGAACATCTCTGCTGCACACACACCCACACTAGAACCATGTTGCACAGCTAACACATAACTCCTTGTTTTATGTTAGTGTTGCAGGAAGTAGCTGAGTGTTCTGCATGTGTGTTTGGAAAATAGTTTTATTTTATTCACATTCCAAACTGGTAAAGTGAAGCACTGAAATTAGATGAGAAAAAGGGGAACAACATGCTCTAACATTGAACACTGCCTAATACAATAGATATTTTTTTGTAATAATTTGGTAATGTTTTACATTAAGGTTTCCTTAACTGACATTTTTATGGTGCTATAGCAATAATTTTCAACATTAATGAACTGTATGTAATGTTAAAGTAATGTTACGGGCGGCTGTGGCACAGGTGGCAGAGTGGGTTGTCCACTAATCACAGCGTTCGTGGTTTGATTCCTGGCTCACGTGCCGAAGTGTCCTTGGGCAAGACACTCCAAGTTGCTCCCAATGTAGTATAACACCTTGCATGACAGCTGTGCTGTCATTGGTGGGGGTGGGTGTGTGTGTGTGTGTGTGTGTATGAATGAGAAACAGTGTAAAACACTTTGTAGAACCACTAAGGTTTAAAGGTGCTATATAAGTGCGGACCTTTTACCATTTAAAGTAACACATGTATTCATTCATTCCATGTTTAAAAGTAAATGCATATAAATTAGCACAAATCTAACAGTATAACTTCCAAAATATTATAAATATATGGAACTTTCTTCATCGTCAGTTTGGTATTATAATTAAGTTATACTGTTTCATTAATTATAGTTTCAACTTGCACTTTGGGGCGGCTGTGGATCAGGTGGTAGAGCGGAGTGTCCACTAATCATAGGGTTGGTGGGTCGATTCCCGGCCCACATGACTCCACATGCCGAAGTGTCCTTGGGCAAGACACTGAACCCCAAGTTGCTCTGCTACCATTGGTGTGTGTGTGAATGTGTGAATGAGACACAGTGTAAAGCGCTTTGGAGAAAAGCGCTATATAAGTGCACCATTTACCATTTAAGTTCTGAATGTTTATTAAGGGTTTTTGGTCAGTGTGTGATTCATTTAATTCAGTTAGTTAATGGACATTGGTTAATGCATGACTTGGTGATTGGTAACTTATCTTAGTAACTTACCTATGCAGTGTTAATGCTGAAGAATATATATTAAGTAAGGTGAGTGAAGGAAACAGGTTTTACCACTTTGCATTGTTCAGCTCTGTCACAATTACCCAATTAAACTCAACATGAGTTAAAACAAATGAGCTGTACATTGGTGGAATGTGGACAATCATGTATTAAAATCAAAGCGTGGGAACAGCAGCGAAACAAACACAGTAACAAACACAGAAACAAACACAGTAACAAACACAGTAACAAACACAGTAACAAACACAGAAACAAACACAGTATCAAACACAAACCTGAAAATGGTTTTGAAAAACTTCTTAGTAAGGTTAGCTTTATTCCCTGAGGGTCAAAAACACAATGCTCCTTTTTACATACAAAGGGTTAATGTACAAAAATTCCAACATATAATTCCACTCTTACTGCTGTGTTGTCTTATCAATAATACATTAAGTACAAAATAATGTGCTAAAGTGTGAAATTATCATGCAAAATATTTTCAATGTAAAATTTTTTTTTTTAAAAAGCTAACAGAAAACTTAAAATTTGTTTAGTTTAGTAAAATTAACATTTGTTTAAAATTAATATCAATACAGGCATGGGGGCTTTGTGGTTAGCAAAGCCCCCATTCGTTCACCTCACACCTCCAGGGTTGAGGGTTTGATTCCCACCACGGCCCTGTGTGTGCAGTGTTTTCATGTTCTCCCTGTGCTTTGGCTGTTTTCTCCAGGTACTTCGGTTTCCTCCCCCAATCTAAAGACATGCATGTTAGGCTGATTGTGTGTGTGAATGTGTATGTGAGTGTGCCCTGTGATGGATTAGCACCCCGTCCAGGGTGTACCCCGCCTTGTGCCCCATGCCCCCTGGGATAGGCTCCAGGTTCCCCACAACCCAGTAAGGATAAGTGGTACAGAAAATGGATGGATGTATGGATGATATAAAATACATTTGTGTTTTTATGCTACATGTAAACCAGAATCAACCTGAATAAATGTGGAATAATCATTAATAAACATGAATTAACCTTAATTAACCTGAATAAACCTAAATAAACCTGAATTAGCCTGAATAAACATGAATTAGCCTGAATAAACATGAATTAGCCTGAATAAACACCTGTGTGTCATCTCACTGCACAACATTCCACATGTGATGTGCCACTTCATGTTCAGGAGTGTAAAGATTCTTACACACTTATTATTTAAATACATTTAAAAAAAGAAATCTATTTAAATACTATTTTCAAAATGTTATAATAACTGTATAGTCATTAGACGAAGTTGTTAGTGAGTGCACTGTTTAATGAGTTTAAGAGTTATGGTGTGTGAATTCTGACTCTAATTCAAATACAAGGAATATGAGGAAATAATTCTAAACTGAACCCAATACAAATGATTAACAATGAGCTTGAATTTTATGGGGACATGACTTCAGAATAGGGAAGCGACTGCAACATTACCTGCAGTAATTGTATCACCATAAATACAATATTCATATTAAACTGAAACAGGTGTAATGTAATGAACATTAATCGGCCACCTGAGAATTCGCTGTATAAAACACATCATGGCTCAGAATAGCCTCTGCATTTCCTGTATTGTTCAATGCAGAATACAATATATGTTTATATTTTCACTTTTATTGATATTTTGTGTAATTTTCTGCTGTTTCCTTCAGGATTGATGAACAATGTGCTGATAAACAAACAAACAACAATGAGACGAAAAATCAGCTGCAAAGCACTCATCCTTTGTGCTCTCTTCATAGGTAGGACATGTCATTTTATTTTATTACACACTGATAATATAATAATAATAATAATAATAATAATAATAATAATAATAATTATTATTATTATTATTATTATTATTATTATTATTATTATTATTATTATTATTATTATTATTATTATTATTATTGTTATTATTATTATTATTATTATTATTATTTGTACCACATACAGTTGTCACGTGTCACGTACGGAACGTAATGGAGGTTAGGACGGATGCAAATGCAGATAAGAGCTTTATTAGAGTAGAGATAGACAGACAAATCCTAAATATGAGACAATAGCGAGTGTCAGCTGATCGGAAAATGGGCGTAAACGAGACAAAACAGAATCGAAGAACGAGGGGGAGAACAAACACTTGGTACACAGAAAACTCACGTAATACTTCGCAACGTACAAAGAGACACGAGGGGTTTAAATAACAAACGTAATCAAGGGTGATGACATACAGGAAACAACCACTGACAATACAGGGGCGGAGACAGGACATAAACCATAACAGATGCACATGCAGAAAGTAAACAAAGTCAATGTCACTGAAAACCCGGAAGCGCGTGATTCCCCTGGATATATTTATTTTATTTTTTGCCACTGTTCATGAGGAATGGGAGAAGATTCCTCAGGAACGCTGCCAGAAGCTCTGCATCTCGTTTGCAACAGGTCATAACAGCAAAAAGGAGCTCTACTAAGTACTAAAGATGCTTGCCATGAAGGGGGTGAATAATTTTGAGACTTGAGAAATCATTATAAGTTGCATTTTCAGTTGAATTTGGGGAAACCACTTGAAGCATTCGTTATGTTGAACTATTTCAGTTGCTTTTGTTTGATGTGTTCATTACAAACAGCTGAAAGTCTGTAAATTTTGACAATAAACCTGGTTTGCAATGGGGGTTGAATAATTTTGATTACAACTGTATGTAAAATGTATGTATATAAGATTGTGCCAAAGTTATATATATATATATATATATATATATAAAATTCTCAAAATTTGAAATTTTGATCACGATATATATTTTTCTTTTGTGCTTGGGATGCTGCACAGCTCAGAGCACTGCTACAGAGGTAAGAAAACTTTATGGAAATGGGAAAAAACAACAAAAATCATTAATACGCTGGTCTAATGAGCCAAAAAGTATTACACAGTAAAAAAAAGAAATTATTTCATAAATACAATGATTCAGCTATCTTCAGTTATTGTATGTAACCTACAGTACACAATTAATCTCGACAAGAGTTTAAAAAAAAATGGATGAATCTGTACTTTGGTGGAATGTGGACAATCCTGTTGTGGAATCATTTCATTTCAAATTTAACGTTTATTTGTCGACTTTATAAACACTGTAGTGGATGAAAATGGTTTCTAGAACATTTTGAAAATTCTGTGTAATTATAGGGTTTAAGGTTAAGCAGAATTTAGTAATGATAAAGGTAGGGCTATAGATATGATGTGTTTCATTTGACAGAAAACAGCTGATGTCTCATTGTTGTCTAAGATTATGCAGAAGACGGTGATGTCATCTGCAAATGTAATGATAATGTTCGTGTTGTAGATTGGTACACAGCTACCCGCGACAGTAGAGTAGTGTTCTCAGCACACAACTTTGGGGAACACAGGTAGTGAGAGGGTTAGAGGTGTCTGACATTCTGGGGTCTGTTAGTCAGAAAGTCCATAGTCCAGTTACAAATTGAAGTGATGAGGCCTGGGCTGTGGAGTTTGGAGATCAATTGGTAGAGACTACTGTGTGAAATGCTCAGCTGTAGTTGACAAAGTGTTTGCAAGTTAATTATTTTATTGATTCATGAACATTGAGTCATTTATCTGGTATGATGATTTCATTGAAATTACATAAAATGTAAAAAAACAAAAAAACAAATAGTGCTGGAGTCAAGAGATTCCAATACAATGCATTTAAATTAGGGCTGTCAATCGTTTAATAATTTTAATTGAATTAATTACATGATGTGCCAATTAATTAATCGAAATTATCCCCCAAAAAGATCATTTAAAGTCATTATTGTGTTAAATGAGAAAACCATTGAATAGACATTACAAAAACTAGCTTTAGAAAGAAATATATTATTCTATATGATTCAACATAGAATTTATTACGAATAAACTTTTAGGTTGTATCAGAGGACGCAAATTGAAATGCTTCCATCAGCCCCTTTCCAACATTGTAAAAGGCCTACAGTCCACAACAGTCCTATTTAGCTATGGCATATGTTAGTTTTTTGAGGTAGAATTACTAATTGTGTGCTGCCTTCTCTCAGTCAGTGTGGTTTTGGTGGAGCGTGTTGACTGTACCATCTGGTGTTGAGCAAACCTGGTCGTCTTAGACTTGTTTTAGTTTGTTCAAAATAAGACAATGCACTGTCTAGATGAAATAATCCAAGAGCCACTTAAGAATGTTCTGATTAATTTAACTAATGGTCTCTGATCTTTTTAGACACTTCTAGCAGCATTAACTGGCTTGAAAAGAACCTTGGCAATTTCTCCAATTATGCATCTTTGGAAGAGCTGAAAATTCTAAATGCAAATTTGTCTAGCGTGAGTAACCAACTTTATGTGTCTTGTGGGTTTTACTGTAGTAGTTAAAGCTGGTCTCTGGATTTTGTTGGAGAGAGCAGGCAGCTGCTGTACCACTGTCTCTTTGTTTTCCTTGTGGACCTGGTGTGAACAGAATGTGTGATATGCCTGTTTTGTCCTGCAGGTTGCAGTGTTAGGCCTACTGTCCAGTGAGCAGAAGGCACAGTTCATCTTGCAGCCGGATTCAGGAGTGTTGGGAAATGACTCTGTGTTTAGAGAGGTGTTTAGCAGTGTGATCACATCTTTAGATCTGAATCAACTTGGCGGCTTTTTCACAGCCTTCAATCAGACTGCAATACAAGTAAGGATCTCTGTAGTCTACAAACCAGGGCACATTTTCTTTCGAAATAATACACATTGATTCTATGCACACTATTTGATGAAGTCCAAGTGTGTCGAGACTGTTAATCCATGCTGCTGTGTGTTTGCAGATGAACTTGACCAGCATTCCTCCAACAATATCAGATACCATTCTGAACATGACGCTCTTGTATCTGGTGCCTCACTTCCAAAGTTTCAGCCCAGATGACTTTGCCCTGTGGTTCCAGACTTACCTTTCCTTCTTCCTTCCTGGGATTGGTCCAAACACCCTGTCCATCATCCCCATGAACATCAGCTATGACTCCTACAGAGAGATGTGAGCTCCCAGTTAACATCAATGTACAGATCTATTCTTTACTTTCTTTGATTTTTAACTTGTTTATTTCTATGTTGTTGTGTTTACAGAGTGAAAGGACTTGATAATGTGTACAGTGACCTCTCTGCAGCACAGTCCAACATTGTCTTCAATTACACACAAGACTATCTCAAGTACCAGTCCAGCCAAGGTGTGTGTGTGTGTGTGTGTGTGTGTGTTTCAAGTAGGACTGCTCTTGCTTGTGTATTTGTAATTTGGGCTAAGTCAGTAGTGACCCACATTCACTGGTTTGAGATCATCAATCTGAATTCACCACAGACTTTTCTCATTAGTGTCCTATATTGCCTCACAGGCCTGAGCTGCTATGACAGCGGAAGCTTCTACATGTTCCTGAAAGAGTTGTTCCTCAGTTTTGGATTCCCCAACCTGAAGGATTTCCTGTCTCTGATCCCACCTGACCGACAGGAAGAGGTATTTCTGCTGATTGTGTCAGTGAATCGCTCATTAATAGTGTAAGCGGCAGCCAATGAGCTGTCCACATCTCCTTCTGTAACGGATGTGTTGTCTCTCCTCTGTGTCCACTAGCTTTTGGACTCCATCTCTCCTGAAGAACTCAGCGAGTTTCTGAACAGGCCGAACACAGTCGTTAATGGTTCTGAGCTCTGCACACTCCTCAACAACTACAATAGAACCGATCAGTTCCTGGAGATGGTACACCTGTCTTCATTTCACCTACCCTTTTAGTCCATGTGGATTACTTGCCTTTATTATGTCAATATTAGCTCCTAGAGTAATCCCTGTTTCTCTCTACAGGAGCCTGTTTTGTCCTCAGCTCTGGCCAGCCACACGTTGGAGTGTGTGTGGCCTCGAGCTCTCAGTGCCTCATCTCAGGCTGATGTAGAACAGTGGTTTAATGTCACCCTGGTTCACTACCTGCCCTACCTCAGTTCTCAGCTCATCAGCGCTGCCGAACTCAGTGGCGCCTCCTGTCTGTCATACAGGAAACTGTGAGTCTTTGCTGGATGTACCATTACACAGGGCTCTCAGCACAAACAATGCCCATGTCTGTTGGATAAAAAACTGAGAATCTGTAGTAAAATCACCTCTATATATGTTTGTGAGCAGGGTGTCTATCCTGGGGCACAACTACAATTTTTCCGCGACTGATTTCACCCCGGCTGATGTGTACAGCTCTATAAAAGTGTATCTGAACAGCAGTGGTAAGAATAGCTACATCACTCTCCTTTCTCTATCTGTCTTTGCTGAATAGTACTGCCCATTCATTTCCTATATTTGTGTGTGCACAGTATGTGTGTCTCAACATAAATATCTGTATGCGTATCCTGCAGATGGCAGCCCCCGCTGCTATAACTCCTCAGATCCTCTTCTGAACTCCAGTGCCTGGTTTGTTGACAACATCGGATTCTTCATCACTTTCATCAACCTCGTTGATCTGCAAACATTCCTATCAGGAAGCATGGTAACATACAAATACACACCCACACACACACACACACAAACAAACAAGCAAGCATACATAACGATGGTTACGTATGTAACCGCGGTTCGATGAATTTCGGATGACCGTCAGATGCGGTGCTTTCACCACCTGGATTTCCATCACGTGTACGTGCAGATCGTGTGTTTGTATCAACAAAGTCACCTGTGACCTGGTCTGCAGCTGTGTTTTGAGTGTCTGGTAAGTACATTGCCTTCAGGCTCAATAGGTGAGGATGGGCCCACAATAACAGCTGTTGGGCCAGCCTCAAGGATTGTTTGGACCTGGTGCTCCACTGGTGGTTTATATGGTAGAGCACAGATGTGTTGTCTGTTCTTATAAGGAGAGCCGCACTGCCTGTAGCTCCAACACATTTATGTGTTGTTCCCGCTGCCAAGGACTCCACTGGCCTCTGACTGCCCTGCATTGCCATACAGCTCCCCAGCCTGCCAGGGAGGCATCTGTGGTCACTACTTCTCTGCAAGAAGGTTTGGCCCCTAAGGGAACCCCCTGGGTAAAATATGCTTTTCTCCTCCATGGGCACAGGCACCTTAGGCAACTGGCAGTGACTCTGACCAGCTTGTACCTGTGTTGAGTGGGATGCAAGCTGATGTCATTCAGCCAGATCTGGAGAGGCCGTAATGACAGAAGGCCCAAAGGGACCACCGATGAGGCTGCTGTGAGCATACCTAGCAGTCTCAGAAATGCCTTGAGGACCAGAGCCCTGCCTCTTCTGAAGCGCCTGATGAGCTGGAGGATGTTGTTGACGCACAGTTGAGAGCGGGTAGCCCTCATCGACCGTGAGTCCAACTGGATGCCAATAAACACTATTCGCTGACTGGGCATCAGAGAGCTCTTTCCATAATTCACTGTAAGCTCTAGCTTGGTAACATGAGAGACCAGCAATGCTGATTGTCTGAGGGCATCTACCATTGACTGGGAACAGATCAACCAGTCATCCAGGTATGGGAAAAATTCGCGTCCCCCTGGCCTGTAATGGAGACAGTGCCGCTGCTACACACCTGGTGAAGACCCTTGGCACCAGTGAGATCCCGAACACACAAAACTGGTAAGCCCTTCCCTCGAAGGCGAAACGGAGGAATTGCCTGTGCTGGGGCGTGAGTGGAATGTGAAAACATGCATCTTTCAGGTTGATGGTTGTAAAAGAAATCGTTCTGCCTGATGCCTTGCAGCATGTCCACTGTACGTAGCATGTGGAACTTGAAAACCTTGAGGTGTGTGTTCAGAGGTCTTAAATCCAGTATGGGGCGAAATCCACCATCTATCTTTGTGAAAATAGAAAAAGTGGAATAGAACCCACTGTTCTGTAAGTGCTGTCTAATTGTTCGATGGCACCCTTCCTCAGGAGAGCCCAGACCTCCTGGCGTAGGGCCAGAGCCTTGTTTGGGTCCTTCACTAAGGTCATTTTGACTCCCTGGAACCTCGGCGGTCGAGGTCTGAATTGAATGTTGTAGCCCTGTGACAAGGTTGATACAACACAGGGGTCTGAGGTAAGGACTTCCCAGCATCTGAGCTGCTGGTTGGTGAAGCACCCGACCACGGGAGTGGTACAGTCATTGTCTACCTCTTTGCCCCTTATAATTTCTGGAGGGGCAATGGCCAGAAGTCTGGCCTCACTGTGCCAAGTGAGGGGGCTGGGTGGGGGTTGGCTGACGAATCCTCTCTGGGCAGTGTGCTCTCGGCTGGCTAATCAGCTATGGTATGTACTGAGCCGTATTTCTTGCCCTAGAGGGTCTCTGTCTAGCGGGGTGTTCACGAAACTGTTGTCTGGCCTGTAGGCTGCGCTCCAGGGCTTGCTGTGCAGCCAAGCCGAACAGTTCCCCAGGAATAACAGGAAGAGAGCGGAGGGCTCTCCTGCAGGGTTCCAAAAGTGGAGACTGGGCCAGCCATATTTGGCGTCAGCAGAGGGTTAACGAAGACATTAGCCTGTCAATATTAGCTCCTAGAGTAATCCCTGTTTCTCTCTACAGGAGCCTGTTTTGTCCTCAGACCTGGCCAGCCACACGTTGGAGTGTGTGTGGCCTCGAGCTCTCAGTGCCTCATCTCAGGCTGATGTAGAACAGTGGTTTAATGTCACCCTGGTTCACTACCTGCCCTACCTCAGTTCTCAGCTCATCAGCGCTGCCGAACTCAGTGGCGCCTCCTGTCTGTCATACAGGAAACTGTGAGTCTTTGCTGGATGTACCATTACACAGGGCTCTCAGCACAAACACTGCCCCCTCTCTGTTGGATAAAAAACTGAGAATCTGTAGTAAAATCACCTCTATATATGTTTGTGAGCAGGGTGTCTGTCCTGGGGGACAACTACAATTTTTCCGCGACTGATTTCACCCCGGCTGATGCGTACAGCTCTATGAAAGTGTATCTGAACAGCAGCGGTAAGAATAGCTACATCACTCTCCTTTCTCTGTCTCTCTTTGCTGAATAGTACTGCCCATTCATTTCCTATATTTGTGTGTGCTCAGTATGTGTGTCTCAACATAAATATCTGTATGCGTATCCTGCAGATGGCAGCCCCCGCTGCTATAACTCCTCAGATCCTCTTCTGAACTCCAGTGCCTGGTTTGTTGACAACATCGGATTCTTCATCACTTTCATCAACCTCGTTGATCTGCAAACATTCCTATCAGGAAGCATGGTAACACACACACACACACACACACACACACACACACACACACACAAACAAGCAGACATACCTACAATCATCTATTTTAGTCATTGAGACATTTACACGAATGATTATTGTTGGTCATATATCCGTTATCTACATAACCCGACACACACCCTTAGTGATGTATTAATATGTGTGTTTTATTGTGTCCTTTAGATAAGTGTGTTCCTGGAGAACTCAGAAAATCTTCAGCTGTTCAACAACTCAGTAATTTCAGCTAGTGTCCTCGAGTACTATACAACAGCGTTATACATCCAGAATCCTGACTTCAGCCCACTCGGGTAACACTCTACGCTGAACTCTACACACTAACAGCTACTTATTCTATTTATTCATCTAGCCTTGTAAATTCAACCCTCTCAGATAACAGACCACATACAAGTATAAATATCTTTCTACGCATTTTAAAAAGGTTGTTTGTGTTCTTATAGTTTGCCAGCTGAGCTGCTGTGTCAAACTCCTTCCTCCGTGTTTGTTCATCTTGGAGATGCAGACGTCAAGACCATCCTGGCGAGCATCAACAACTTCTGCACAGAAATTAATCCAGAGGTGATCAGTCAATAAAACCCTGTCTGTTCAGCAATCAGTTATTCTGTAGAAGTGACAATTACCTATAAGCCTCTTCTCCTTTCAGGTCACAGCGGTGCTGGTAGCAAAGTTCCCCAATGTATCTGCATCCACCATCCAATCTTTGGGCAGCCAATGTGTGGGCCTGACTGTGGGCCAGATAAGCTCCGCCCCCTCCGATGTGATAAACAGTGCTCTGTCTACACTCGGTAACATCAGTGGCTGGGATCAGGGCCAAATGAACGCTCTCATCCGGAGCATCATTAGTGCAGGCTTTAATGTGAGTGTACACTGCACTCTGTGTCAGGAATGTCGGTCTACGATACTGGGAGCGAGACCATGTCTATTTAGAGCAATTTCACAACATCCCCCTGTAAAGAACAAAACTGTATTACAATTCAAATATTTACCAACTACACTGTATAGACAAAAGTGCTGTCACTGAAATACTCCCTTATTGCATTCAGATCCAAAACAGCAGATTCATATTTTTTTCTTTTTTAAAAGTTGAGGATCTGATTGTTTTGCCTCACAGATCAGCAGTGCCTCCTCTCTGGTGTCCCTGGGAACACTCATCGGTGGCGTTCCCTCTACAACCATCTCCAACATCCCATCTTCTCAGCTTCTCTCCTTATCGCAGAATCCAACATTCATCAATAACATTCTGTCAGCACCAGTTATTCTGCAACAGACATTTGTCCAGAAGGTATTCTCTCTCTTACACTTACACACAGTGACACGCACACACATTACTCAGATGGAGGTTTGATTAATTTAAAATCAATCCTTTGTTCAGAATGTAGTTTGTTTAATCTGGAAAAGTTGAAAGCCTGCTCCCACCCTTTCTTCCAGTTAATCTCTGTAGACCAAACCGAAGTGATACAGAATGTTCCGGATGCACTGGTGATGTATATTCCACTTGTTCTACTGACATCACTGAGCTCTGTTGACATTTCACTCATCAATAACAAGAGCTGGAGTCATGAACAGGTAATTGAACAGACCCACATCATCAGAGAAATGTAAATCACTTTGTTATAATGAAGAACTATAGTAATATGGCTTGACTGTAATGGCAGCACATACAGATGTCTGAATTCCTGTCTAGTTTGGATGTCAGGGTGTAAAACACATCCAAAAAATGTTAAATTCCGTGTTTGATCTTTACCAGGCTATGGTGTTGTTTGGTGCAGTGGCCAGTGGCAGTGATAATCCAGAAGAGTGAGTTGGAAAAACACACCAAAAATACTTCACATGCGCGCGCACAAACACACACACACACACATACACACACAGCCTGAATAGCTTACATACCCAGTGTGAATAACCAATGGGTGATGAATCCAGATAATGCACAAGATTCTGCCAGAGTTCAAAAAGATGTTGTGTTTTGGTTCAACAGTGTGCGTATGACTGTGTGTGACTGTGTGTATGTTTCTCCCCACAGTCTGTCAGCATCAGTACTGCAGGGATTCTCCTGCAGCTCAGTTCAGACTCTCCCACAGCAAAAAAACAAAGATCTAGTGAAAGCCTGTAGACCACGTGCAGGCAGAGACAAGGTCCTCCTGAAAGAGGCTCAGGTACATACACTTTGATATTCATTCACATTCCACACACAGTCTATAACAGAGGCAGCAAGTAGACCCAAACTTTTACTGCTACTCAGTCACAGTGTGTTCTGTGTTTCAGCTGACCTGCATGTACAACTATGTGAAAGACGATCCATTTGTTGACTTTACCGATGTCCCCTCTGATATGCTTCTGTACTACAGGTGTGTAATTTAGTTTAGTTAGTTACATTTATGTAGCGCTTTACATACTATGGGGGAAATGTCAACCACCACCAGTGTGTAGCATCCACCTGGATGATGTGACGGCAGCCATAGTGCACCAGAACGCCCACCACTCACCAGCTCTTAGTGGGCAAGATATGGGGCCAATTAGGGGGCCATGATAGAATTTGTCCAGGACCCCTGGGTTATAACCCTACTCTTTTACTATAAGTGTCCTGGGATTTTTAATGTCCACAGAGAGTCAAGACCTCTGTTTAACGTCTGATCAGAAGCACTGTGCTGTTTTTACACCATAGTATCCCTTTCACTATACTGGGGCATTAGGCCCCACACAGACCACAGGGTGAGCACGACCTGCTGGCCTCACTAATACCACTTCCAGCAGCAACTTTAGTTTACCCCAGGAGGTGTCCCATCCAGGTACTGGTCAGGCTCAGTTCTGCTTAGCTTTAGTGGGAGACCAGGTGAGAACTGCAGGGAGATACGGCTCTGGCACATTCGTTCACGTACACAATGTACTGTATACAAAAAATAAGGCACACTTCCCCTGCATTCCCACTTGAAGGATTCAAGTATCTGAGATTAAGAATATGTGTCACATATTATCTGTAATGTGTGTGTGTGTGTGTGTGTGTGTGTGTGTGTGTGTGTGTGTGTTGTAGCTATGAGAAGATACAGAAGGTGAACTGCCAGTCATATTTCAGTGCCCTGGGCAGAGCAGATTTCTCTGTTCTTTCCCCTGCCCTTGACAAAAAGACCATCCTGTTCAACGATGCAAAGGACTGCTTGGTAAAACATACACACCAACATGTTCATAGACCAGCACACTCATTATTAACACTTAAATATTATGGAAAACACGTCACCCAATCTTCCAATCAGTTTGTCTCATGAAATTCCAATGTAGAAATATACATTTTCGGCATTTAACAGATTCCCTTCTGCAGAGTGGCTTAAATGTGTTGTGCTCTACCAAAAACATATACTCATGCTAATTCACTTGGTATACGAACAGGAAGTAAGAATACCATTGAATTAACCATGTTGGTAGTTAGTACACAATTAAGAAAAGGAACAAGATGAGTAATTTTTTAAAGGAAGTTTTAATACCGGGGCTTGGTGAAGAGTTGGGTCTTGAGGTATTTGTTTGAAGTTGGCTATGATAAGTGCTTTCAGGTGCATGTCCATTTTAGATTCGTGTTTTAAATCTGATACAGTAGCTATGGGAAGTCAGGGGAGGGAACGCAGCAGTGGGGTGGTCTGGGAGAATCTGGAAAGGTTGCAAACAACTCTGGCAGTTGCATTCTGGATCAGTTGCAGCGGTCAGATCGGGCTTTGTTGGGATTTGTGGAAAGAAAAGGCCTCAAGATCAAGATAATTCAACATAGCAAACATGTTCAGGTTCAAACACAAGACAATCAGAGATCTTGGCTCTAAACATGGGAATCCTCACAAGAACCACTGTTCTTACAGTTTCTGTATTTTATTGTGACTCTCCTTCATGGTTTGTGACTTTGTAGGGTATATCTGGCGTGAGTCTGACCAGGGATCAGGTGGAGGTTCTAGGGAATATGGCCTGCACACTGGACTCCTCCTACATCCAAAATTCTGACCCTCTCATTTTGGAGAAACTCAAGAACTGTGGAGATCTATCCGATTCTCAGATTACCGCTGTACAGTCACGGCTCCTCAGTGGGAACACCGCGTACGGGTAAGACAGAGATTCATGCAGATTATTGCATACCTTTAATTCGGTAGAGTTGTAGAATTGTTTTTATCTGTCTTCACTGCAATAAAATTTTTACTAAAATGTTAGACTTGGTGTTAAAATGGCATATCCCAAATGAAATGATTTGTGTTTATAGTTGTGTTAGATATGAATAAGATCTCATAGGCATTGTTTTTGTAATCAGTAATCCCTCCACATGGAATGAGCAGACCGTGGAGCAACTTGGCATCCTGGCTGTCTATTTCAAATCAGACCTCTGCAACACACTTAACTTTGTATGTAAACCTGTTCGGTTTTAATTTGTGTTTGTGATTGATTTACCGACCAAATGGTAGACTTTTTGGACTAATTTAATGTCGTCTGTGTGTGTGTGTGTGTGTGTGCATTGTTGAAGAATGTGAAGAGGAAGTTCCTTTCAGTCCTGAGGGAGCAGAAGATCCCTATGTGGAAGATAAGGACATTCTTTATAGAATGCAACTCAGAAAGCGCTACAGGTAACAGTACTTTACAGTGTATAACACTGAGATACAGGGATAGGTTTTTAGATTCTGTCCTTCAGTGATCAACTTTGTTCTGTCTAACAGTGAGCGACATCACAGCGGCAACAATTGCAGATGCGTCATTTCCTTTCGGCTTTAACTCCACGCAGTTCGATCTGTATCTGGACGTCGCTGTCCTGCAGGACAACCTGGCAGCCATCACTGAGAAAGTGGTGGACACCAGCCTCCAGACTGTCATTCTGAACAAGTTAAATCAGGTCAGCAGTACTGAACACTGGACTCTTTAGCACTGCAGGAAAGAGGAGGTTGTTTGTGCATTTCAGTGATACAATTCTGACATTACTGACAGTGTCGGTTTAAATATGATACTTGCATGGTGTATGTTTTCAAAATGAACCCCTGTCAAACAGGGTTTGTTTTTGCGTTGTGAGTTTAAAGTCTGTCTTTGTGTGTATGGTGGATTTACCCACACAGCATTTTGGACAGTGAGTGTTAGGTGGTATATACTGAATTGTTGATTTTGTGTGCAAATGTAGATTTACACATCGGGCCTTGATGATGGTGTGCTGCAGCTACTGGGTTCCACTTCTCGTGTGGCCAGTATTGATGACATTAGCAACTGGAACATTACCATAATTGACACGCTGTCCTCTTTGATGGACTCAAAGGATGGACAGTGGGAACCAGAAAAGGTAATGGAGGTGTGTGTGTGTGTGTGTGTGTGTGTGTGTGTGGGGGGGGGTTTGAGAGCTAAGAAGTACTTTGGCATTGATTATTACTGTGGGTACTGTAATGTCTGACTACCAACTTGCGAATTAAGACTATCTTCTCATCTCCTCTTGGAGAGACAGGGAGAGAGAAATTAAGAGCATCTGTGATTCTTCAGAGAGAGCGAGAGAGAGAGATAGAGATGGGGAGAGAGAAAGAGCATCTGTTCTTAAGTGAAAGGGAGAAAGAGCGTCTGCAATCCTTCAAAGAAAGGGAGAAACAGAGAGAGCATTTGTGATCACTCATTGAGAGGGAGCGAGAGGGCCTCTGCGATCCTTCAGAGAGAGAGAGAGAGAGAGTCAGAGAGTGTGGGAAAAATTGTAGTATGAAGGGAAGTGTTTACATTTTGTACAGTAAGTTTGAAACACTGTGATGCAGAAAACATCATCACTATATGAGAAAATAGAGAGGAAATGTATACAAAGGTATTTAGGATGAAGCTGGAGCTTCAGGTCTGGTCCTTATCTAAAACTTAAACAATTTCATAACTCTTTTAAACCACTAATACATAAAAATCCTACTAGTTGAACATTGTTAATGCTCAGATACTGATGTGATTGCTACAAGAATAACGTTTGTGTATTTTCTAGAGTAAAGCAGTGATTATGAGGTATCTGAGGATGGATAATCGCTCTATGGGAAGTGCTGAAATAAGTGTAGTTGGTTCCAACATCTGTACTTTAGACATCAGTGTACTGGAAAATATCTCTGCTGAGAGCCTAAAGTAAGTACACACTCAAATGTACATACATACACCAACACGGATAAACAAAATAAAGAGATTTGAGAATAATTTGAGTACAGTAGTGCTCACATAGTTTACTTTTTTTTTCTCTATGCAGGGCGCTCCTGTCTCCAGATCTGTCCTCATGTTCCATCGAACAGAAATCTGCTCTGTACATCATCGCCAACTCTTCATTCAGCAATCAACGCAGCAATGCCATGACATACTACCAACTCATGAGTCCTTACCTGGGTAAAACAATCATCCACTTACACACAAACACTAAACACACACACTAGGTGAAATGTTTTAAAACAGCAGCAGTTGGATTTAATTAACAATGTGTCTGTGTGTGTGTGTGTGTGTGTGTGTGTGTGTGTGTGTGTGTGTGTGTAGGTGGAGCTCCTGTAGAGGATATACAAGCTCTTTCTGCCCTGAACATCAGCATGGACATCACCATATTCATGAGTCTGAACCCTGCTGTTCTCCAGGTATAAAACATAAAATGAACTGAATAGATGTTTGAGTTATTCAAAGTAAAATAAAGAAAACTGAAGATGAACTCTATAAAAACTGTTTTTGTGTGTGCCAGATCCTGAATGTGAGCACAGTTAGGTATCTAATGGGGGTAAACATAGTTGATCTGAAGCTGTTTGAGAACTCCTCAGTGGTTCAGTCCTGGGTGTCACAACAGGACCAATCTGATCTGAACACGCTGAATCTTGGCATCATCAACCACAACCCTTGTCAGGGTGTAGACATGTGAGCGTTTTCCCACAATGAAAGAAGTAAACTTTATAGATAAAGTTTTTAGTCGATTATAACATTATTCTTTTTTTCCCCCCACAGTTACCCACTAGAAAGCGAGTTTGCATCTGGAATTGTTTCTGTAGTACTGTGCAACTTCAGCATCCCTGACTATGCGTGTTCATCAGTGAGTCCTCTATGAATAAAATACCTCTCCTCAGGTTCAGTCTTGTTACGCAGAAGGTGAGTTGACCAAAGAAACCTCTGTTTCTTGTCTTTCAAGGTTGTTCTGTCCTCTGATGATCTGGTCACACTGCTCACATGCACACTGGAACGTAGCGTGAACTACTCTAAAGAAGCATGGACGCTTTTCTTCCAGAATTTTGCTGGACCTTTGGATGAAACACTGGACAAGTTTTCAAACATGGTATGACAATTTGATTGGTGCTGTGGTAAAAAAAAAAAAAACCAAACAAACAAAAAAAAACATTTGTGCATAATTATGCATTGAAGTATGTAATCTTTCATGTAGACCCACAGCAGCGTTCAATCTGACCCAAAACTACTTGATGCCATCGGGGAGGTGATAATCAAGAACTTCACCACGGCACAGCTGATGAATGCCACTTTCATCACCGAATGGTTCCAGATGAGACTCAGACCATTTTTGTCATCCGTTTCCACAGACTTTTTGTCCAGCCTCAGTTCCAAAACCTTCAGCTGTGAGAGCTACCAAAATGTGTAAGTATGGACAATGGAATTTCAGAACTCCACAAGCGTTATTTAAGACATGAAGACATGAAGTCATTCCTGACAAAATCTGATCTGTTCTCATCCAAAATAGGGTGGAAGCTCTCAGTAGTCAAGAATCACTCATGACAGAGGAACAGAAGCAGTTGGTCTTTACTTCCTTCATCTTTCCCTTCCTGTCAAGAAGGGAGCTGCCAGGTACATAGGCCAGTTTTAATTGTTCTAATACAGAAAGCTGGTCGTCTTAGACTTGTTTTAGTCTGTTCAAAACAAGACAAAGCATTGCCTAGATGAAATAAACCAAGAGCCACTTAAGAATGTTCTGATTAATTTAACTAATGTTCTCTGATCTTTTTAGACCCTGGCTGTGTTTCCAACACTTCTAGCAGCATTAACTGGCTTGAAAAGAACCTTGGCAATTTCTCCAATTATGCGTCTTTGGAAGAGCTGAAAATTCTAAATGCAAATTTCTCTAGTGTGAGTAACCAACTTTATGTGTCTCGTGGGTTTTACTGTAGTAGTTAAAGCTGGTCTGTGGATTTTGTTGGAGAGAGCAGGCAGCTGCTGTACCACTGTCTCTTTGTTTTCCTTGTGGACCTGGTGTGAACCGAATGTGTGATATGCCTGTTTTGCCCTGCAGGTTGCAGTGTTAGGCCTACTGTCCAGTGAGCAGAAGGCACAGTTCATCTTGCAGCCGGATTCAGGAGTGTTGGGAAATGACTCTGTGTTTAGAGAGGTGTTTAGCAGTGTGATCACATCTTTAGATCTGAATCAACTTGGTGGCTTTTTCACAGCCTTCAATCAGACTGCAATACAAGTAAGGATCTCTGTAGTCTACAAACCAGGGCACATTTTCTTTCGAAATAATACACATTGATTCTATGCACACTATTTGATGAAGTCCAAGTGTGTCGAGACTGTTAATCCATGCTGCTGTGTGTTTTGCAGATGAACTTGACCAGCATTCCTCCAACAATATCAGACACCATTCTGAACATGACGCTCTTGTATCTGGTGCCTCACTTCCAAAGTTTCAGCCCAGACGACTTTGCCCTGTGGTTCCAGACTTACCTTTCCTTCTTCCTTCCTGGGATTGGTCCAAACACCCTGTCCATCATCCCCATGAACATCAGCTGTGACTCCTACAGAGAGATGTGAGCTCCCAGTTAACATGAATGCACAGACCTATTCTTTACTTTCTTTGATTTTTAACTTGTTTATTTCTATGTTGTTGTGTTTACAGAGTGAAAGGACTTGATAATGTGTACAGTGACCTCTCTGCAGCACAGTCCAACATTGTCTTCAATTACACACAAGACTATCTCAAGTACCAGTCCAGCCAAGGTGTGTGTGTGTGTGTGTGTGTGTGTGTGTGTGTGTGTTTCAAGTAGGACTGCTCTTGCTTGTGTATTTGTAATTTGGGCTAAGTCAGTAGTGACCCACATTCACTGGTTTGAGATCATCAATCTGAATTCACCACAGACTTTTCTCATTAGTGTCCTATATTGCCTCACAGGCCTGAGCTGCTATGACAGCGGTAGCTTCTACATGTTCCTGAAAGAGCTGTTCCTCAGTTTTGGATTCCCCGACCTGAAGGATTTCCTGTCTCTGATCCCACCTGACCGACAGGAAGAGGTATTTCTGCTGACTGTGTCAGTGAATCGCTCATTAATAGTGTAAGCGGCAACCAGTGAGCAGTCCACATCGCCTTCTGTAACGGATGTGTTGTCTCTCCTCTGTGTCCACTAGCTTTTGGACTCCATCTCTCCTGAAGAACTCAGCGAGTTTCTGAACAGGCCGAACACAGTCGTTAACGGTTCTGAGCTCTGCACACTCCTCAACAACTACAATAGAACCGATCAGTTCCTGGAGATGGTACACCTGTCTTCATTTCACCTACCCTTTTAGTCCATGTGGATTACTTGCCTTTATTATGTCAATATTAGCTCCTAGAGTAATCCCTGTTTCTCTCTACAGGAGCCTGTTTTGTCCTCAGACCTGGCCAGCCACACGTTGGAGTGTGTGTGGCCTCGAGCTCTCAGTGCCTCATCTCAGGCTGATGTAGAACAGTGGTTTAATGTCACCCTGGTTCACTACCTGCCCTACCTCAGTTCTCAGCTCATCAGCGCTGCCGAACTCAGTGGCGCCTCCTGTCTGTCATACAGGAAACTGTGAGTCTTTGCTGGATGTACCATTACACAGGGCTCTCAGCACAAACACTGCCCCCTCTCTGTTGGATAAAAAACTGAGAATCTGTAGTAAAATCACCTCTATATATGTTTGTGAGCAGGGTGTCTGTCCTGGGGGACAACTACAATTTTTCCGCGACTGATTTCACCCCGGCTGATGCGTACAGCTCTATGAAAGTGTATCTGAACAGCAGCGGTAAGAATAGCTACATCACTCTCCTTTCTCTGTCTCTCTTTGCTGAATAGTACTGCCCATTCATTTCCTATATTTGTGTGTGCTCAGTATGTGTGTCTCAACATAAATATCTGTATGCGTATCCTGCAGATGGCAGCCCCCGCTGCTATAACTCCTCAGATCCTCTTCTGAACTCCAGTGCCTGGTTTGTTGACAACATCGGATTCTTCATCACTTTCATCAACCTCGTTGATCTGCAAACATTCCTATCAGGAAGCATGGTAACACACACACACACACACACACACACACACACACACACACACACAAACAAGCAGACATACCTACAATCATCTATTTTAGTCATTGAGACATTTACACGAATGATTATTGTTGATCATATATCCGTTATCTACATAACCCGACACACACCCTTAGTGATGTATTAATATGTGTGTTTTATTGTGTCCTTTAGATAAGTGTGTTCCTGGAGAACTCAGAAAATCTTCAGCTGTTCAACAACTCAGGAATTTCAGCTAGTGTCCTCGAGTACTATACAACAGCGTTATACATCCAGAATCCTGACTTCAGCCCACTCGGGTAACACTCTACGCTGAACTCTACACACTAACAGCTACTTATTCTATTTATTCATCTAGCCTTGTAAATTCAACCCTCTCAGATAACAGACCACATACAAGTATAAATATCTTTCTACGCATTTTAAAAAGGTTGTTTGTGTTCTTATAGTTTGCCAGCTGAGCTGCTGTGTCAAACTCCTTCCTCCGTGTTTGTTCATCTTGGAGATGCAGACGTCAAGACCATCCTGGCGAGCATCAACAACTTCTGCACAGAAATTAATCCAGAGGTGATCAGTCAATAAAACCCTGTCTGTTCAGCAATCAGTTATTCTGTAGAAGTGACAATTACCTATAAGCCTCTTCTCCTTTCAGGTCACAGCGGTGCTGGTAGCAAAGTTCCCCAATGTATCTGCATCCACCATCCAATCTTTGGGCAGCCAATGTGTGGGCCTGACTGTGGGCCAGATAAGCTCCGCCCCCTCCGATGTGATAAACAGTGCTCTGTCTACACTCGGTAACATCAGTGGCTGGGATCAGGGCCAAATGAACGCTCTCATCCGGAGCATCATTAGTGCAGGCTTTAATGTGAGTGTACACTGCACTCTGTGTCAGGAATGTCGGTCTACGATACTGGGAGCGAGACCATGTCTATTTAGAGCAATTTCACAACATCCCCCTGTAAAGAACAAAACTGTATTACAATTCAAATATTTACCAACTACCCTGTATAGACAAAAGTGCTGTCACTGAAATACTCCCTTATTGCATTCAGATCCAAAACAGCAGATTCATATTTTTTTCTTTTTTAAAAGTTGAGGATCTGATTGTTTTGCCTCACAGATCAGCAGTGCCTCCTCTCTGGTGTCCCTGGGAACACTCATCGGTGGCGTTCCCTCTACAACCATCTCCAACATCCCATCTTCTCAGCTTCTCTCCTTATCGCAGAATCCAACATTCATCAATAACATTCTGTCAGCACCAGTTATTCTGCAACAGACATTTGTCCAGAAGGTATTCTCTCTCTTACACTTACACACAGTGACACGCACACACATTACTCAGATGGAGGTTTGATTAATTTAAAATCAATCCTTTGTTCAGAATGTAGTTTGTTTAATCTGGAAAAGTTGAAAGCCTGCTCCCACCCTTTCTTCCAGGTAATCTCTGTAGACCAAACCGAAGTGATACAGAATGTTCCGGATGCACTGGTGATGTATATTCCACTTGTTCTACTGACATCACTGAGCTCTGTTGACATTTCACTCATCAATAACAAGAGCTGGAGTCATGAACAGGTAACTGAACAGACCCACATCATCAGAGAAATGTAAATCACTTTGTTATAATGAAGAACTATAGTAATATGGCTTGACTGTAATGGCAGCACATACAGATGTCTGAATTCCTGTCTAGTTTGGATGTCAGGGTGTAAAACACATCCAAAAAATGTTAAATTCCGTGTTTGATCTTTACCAGGCTATGGTGTTGTTTGGTGCAGTGGCCAGTGGCAGTGATAATCCAGAAGAGTGAGTTGGAAAAACACACCAAAAATACTTCACATGCGCGCGCACAAACACACACACACACACACATACACACACAGCCTGAATAGCTTACATACCCAGTGTGAATAACCAATGGGTGATGAATCCAGATAATGCACAAGATTCTGCCAGAGTTCAAAAAGATGTTGTGTTTTGGTTCAACAGTGTGCGTATGACTGTGTGTGACTGTGTGTATGTTTCTCCCCACAGTCTGTCAGCATCAGTACTGCAGGGATTCTCCTGCAGCTCAGTTCAGACTCTCCCACAGCAAAAAAACAAAGATCTAGTGAAAGCCTGTAGACCACGTGCAGGCAGAGACAAGGTCCTCCTGAAAGAGGCTCAGGTACATACACTTTGATATTCATTCACATTCCACACACAGTCTATAACAGAGGCAGCAAGTAGACCCAAACTTTTACTGCTACTCAATCACAGTGTGTTCTGTGTTTCAGCTGACCTGCATGTACAACTATGTGAAAGACGATCCATTTGTTGACTTTACCGATGTCCCCTCTGATATGCTTCTGTACTACAGGTGTGTAATTTAGTTTAGTTAGTTACATTTATGTAGCGCTTTACATACTATGGGGGAAATGTCAACCACCACCAGTGTGTAGCATCCACCTGGATGATGTGACGGCAGCCATAGTGCACCAGAACGCCCACCACTCACCAGCTCTTAGTGGGCAAGATATGGGGCCAATTAGGGGGCCATGATAGAATTTGTCCAGGACCCCTGGGTTATAACCCTACTCTTTTACTATAAGTGTCCTGGGATTTTTAATGTCCACAGAGAGTCAAGACCTCTGTTTAACGTCTGATCAGAAGCACTGTGCTGTTTTTACACCATAGTATCCCTTTCACTATACTGGGGCATTAGGCCCCACACAGACCACAGGGTGAGCACGACCTGCTGGCCTCACTAATACCACTTCCAGCAGCAACTTTAGTTTACCCCAGGAGGTGTCCCATCCAGGTACTGGTCAGGCTCAGTTCTGCTTAGCTTTAGTGGGAGACCAGGTGAGAACTGCAGGGAGATACGGCTCTGGCACATTCGTTCACGTACACAATGTACTGTATACAAAAAATAAGGCACACTTCCCCTGCATTCCCACTTGAAGGATTCAAGTATCTGAGATTAAGAATATGTGTCACATATTATCTGTAATGTGTGTGTGTGTGTGTGTGTGTGTGTGTGTGTGTGTGTGTGTGTTGTAGCTATGAGAAGATACAGAAGGTGAACTGCCAGTCATATTTCAGTGCCCTGGGCAGAGCAGATTTCTCTGTTCTTTCCCCTGCCCTTGACAAAAAGACCATCCTGTTCAACGATGCAAAGGACTGCTTGGTAAAACATACACACCAACATGTTCATAGACCAGCACACTCATTATTAACACTTAAATATTATGGAAAACACGTCACCCAATCTTCCAATCAGTTTGTCTCATGAAATTCCAATGTAGAAATATACATTTTCGGCATTTAACAGATTCCCTTCTGCAGAGTGGCTTAAATGTGTTGTGCTCTACCAAAAACATATACTCATGCTAATTCACTTGGTATACGAACAGGAAGTAAGAATACCATTGAATTAACCATGTTGGTAGTTAGTACACAATTAAGAAAAGGAACAAGATGAGTAATTTTTTAAAGGAAGTTTTAATACCGGGGCTTGGTGAAGAGTTGGGTCTTGAGGTATTTGTTTGAAGTTGGCTATGATAAGTGCTTTCAGGTGCATGTCCATTTTAGATTCGTGTTTTAAATCTGATACAGTAGCTATGGGAAGTCAGGGGAGGGAACGCAGCAGTGGGGTGGTCTGGGAGAATCTGGAAAGGTTGCAAACAACTCTGGCAGTTGCATTCTGGATCAGTTGCAGCGGTCAGATTGGGCTTTGTTGGGATTTGTGGAAAGAAAAGGCCTCAAGATCAAGATAATTCAACATAGCAAACATGTTCAGGTTCAAACACAAGACAATCAGAGATCTTGGCTCTAAACATGGGAATCCTCACAAGAACCACTGTTCTTACAGTTTCTGTATTTTATTGTGACTCTCCTTCATGGTTTGTGACTTTGTAGGGTATATCTGGCGTGAGTCTGACCAGGGATCAGGTGGAGGTTCTAGGGAATATGGCCTGCACACTGGACTCCTCCTACATCCAAAATTCTGACCCTCTCATTTTGGAGAAACTCAAGAACTGTGGAGATCTATCCGATTCTCAGATTACCGCTGTACAGTCACGGCTCCTCAGTGGGAACACCGCGTACGGGTAAGACAGAGATTCATGCAGATTATTGCATACCTTTAATTCGGTAGAGTTGTAGGATTGTTTTTATCTGTCTTCACTGCAATAAAATTTTTACTAAAATGTTAGACTTGGTGTTAAAATGGCATATCCCAAATGAAATGATTTGTGTTTATAGTTGTGTTAGATATGAATAAGATCTCATAGGCATTGTTTTTGTAATCAGTAATCCCTCCACATGGAATGAGCAGACCGTGGAGCAACTTGGCATCCTGGCTGTCTATTTCAAATCAGACCTCTGCAACACACTTAACTTTGTATGTAAACCTGTTCGGTTTTAATTTGTGTTTGTGATTGATTTACCGACCAAATGGTAGACTTTTTGGACTAATTTAATGTCGTCTGTGTGTGTGTGTGTGTGTGTGTGCATTGTTGAAGAATGTGAAGAGGAAGTTCCTTTCAGTCCTGAGGGAGCAGAAGATCCCTATGTGGAAGATAAGGACATTCTTTATAGAATGCAACTCAGAAAGCGCTACAGGTAACAGTACTTTACAGTGTATAACACTGAGATACAGGGATAGGTTTTTAGATTCTGTCCTTCAGTGATCAACTTTGTTCTGTCTAACAGTGAGCGACATCACAGCGGCAACAATTGCAGATGCGTCATTTCCTTTCGGCTTTAACTCCACGCAGTTCGATCTGTATCTGGACGTCGCTGTCCTGCAGGACAACCTGGCAGCCATCACTGAGAAAGTGGTGGACACCAGCCTCCAGACTGTCATTCTGAACAAGTTAAATCAGGTCAGCAGTACTGAACACTGGACTCTTTAGCACTGCAGGAAAGAGGAGGTTGTTTGTGCATTTCAGTGATACAATTCTGACATTACTGACAGTGTCGGTTTAAATATGATACTTGCATGGTGTATGTTTTCAAAATGAACCCCTGTCAAACAGGGTTTGTTTTTGCGTTGTGAGTTTAAAGTCTGTCTTTGTGTGTATGGTGGATTTACCCACACAGCATTTTGGACAGTGAGTGTTAGGTGGTATATACTGAATTGTTGATTTTGTGTGCAAATGTAGATTTACACATCGGGCCTTGATGATGGTGTGCTGCAGCTACTGGGTTCCACTTCTCGTGTGGCCAGTATTGATGACATTAGCAACTGGAACATTACCATAATTGACACGCTGTCCTCTTTGATGGACTCAAAGGATGGACAGTGGGAACCAGAAAAGGTAATGGAGGTGTGTGTGTGTGTGTGTGTGTGTGTGTGTGTGTGTGGGTTTGAGAGCTAAGAAGTACTTTGGCATTGATTATTACTGTGGGTACTGTAATGTCTGACTACCAACTTGCGAATTAAGACTATCTTCTCATCTCCTCTTGGAGAGACAGGGAGAGAGAAATTAAGAGCATCTGTGATTCTTCAGAGAGAGCGAGAGAGAGAGATAGAGATGGGGAGAGAGAAAGAGCATCTGTTCTTAAGTGAAAGGGAGAAAGAGCGTCTGCAATCCTTCAAAGAAAGGGAGAAACAGAGAGAGCATTTGTGATCACTCATTGAGAGGGAGCGAGAGGGCCTCTGCGATCCTTCAGAGAGAGAGAGAGAGAGAGAGTCAGAGAGTGTGGGAAAAATTGTAGTATGAAGGGAAGTGTTTACATTTTATACAGTAAGTTTGAAACACTGTGATGCAGAAAACATCATCACTATATGAGAAAATAGAGAGGAAATGTATACAAAGGTATTTAGGATGAAGCTGGAGCTTCAGGTCTGGTCCTTATCTAAGACTTAAACAATTTCATAACTCTTTTAAACCACTAATACATAAAAATCCTACTAGTTGAACATCGTTAATGCTCAGGTACTGATGTGATTGCTACAAGAATAACGTTTGTGTATTTTCTAGAGTAAAGCAGTGATTATGAGGTATCTGAGCATGGATAATCGCTCTATGGGAAGTGCTGAAATAAGTGTAGTTGGTTCCAACATCTGTACTTTAGACATCAGTGTACTGGAAAATATCTCTGCTGAGAGCCTAAAGTAAGTACACACTCAAATGTACATACATACACCAACACGGATAAACAAAATAAAGAGATTTGAGAATAATTTGAGTACAGTAGTGCTCACATAGTTTACTTTTTTTTTTCTCTATGCAGGGCGCTCCTGTCTCCAGATCTGTCCTCATGTTCCATCGAACAGAAATCTGCTCTGTACATCATCGCCAACTCTTCATTCAGCAATCAACGCAGCAATGCCATGACATACTACCAACTCATGAGTCCTTACCTGGGTAAAACAATCATCCACTTACACACAAACACTAAACACACACACTAGGTGAAATGTTTTAAAACAGCAGCAGTTGGATTTAATTAACAATGTGTCTGTGTGTGTGTGTGGGTGTGTGTGTGTGTGTGTGTGTGTAGGTGGAGCTCCTGTAGAGGATATACAAGCTCTTTCTGCCCTGAACATCAGCATGGACATCACCATATTCATGAGTCTGAACCCTGCTGTTCTCCAGGTATAAAACATAAAATGAACTGAATAGATGTTTGAGTTATTCAAAGTAAAATAAAGAAAAAAAACAACCTGTTTTTGTGTGTGCCAGATCCTGAATGTGAGCACAGTTAGGTATCTAATGGGGGTAAACATAGCTGATCTGAAGCTGTTTGAGAACTCCTCAGTGGTTCAGTCCTGGGTGTCACAACAGGACCAATCTGATCTGAACACGCTGAATCTTGGCATCATCAACCACAACCCTTGTCAGGGTGTAGACATGTGAGCGTTTTCCCACAATGAAAGAAGTAAACTTTATAGATAAAGTTTTTAGTCGATTATAACATTATTCTTTTTTTCCCCCACAGTTACCCACTAGAAAGCGAGTTTGCATCTGGAATTGTTTCTGCAGTACTGTGCAACTTCAGCATCCCTGACTATGCGTGTTCATCAGTGAGTCCTCTATGAATAAAATACCTCTCCTCAGGTTCAGTCTTGTTACGCAGAAGATGAGTTGACCAAAGAAACCTCTGTTTCTTGTCTTTTAAGGTTGTTCTGTCCTCTGATGATCTGGTCACGCTGCTCACATGCACAATGGAACGTAGCGTGAAGTACTCTAAAGAAGCATGGATGCTTTTCTTCCAGAATTTTGCTGGACCTTTGGATGAAGCACTGGACAAGTTTTCAAACATGGTATGACAATTTGATTGGTGCTGTGGTAAAAAAAAAACAACAAAAAAAACAAAAAAAAAACATTTGTGCATAATTATGCATTGAAGTATGTAATCTTTCATGTAGACCCACAGCAGCGTTCAATCTGACCCAAAACTACTTGATGCCATCGGGGAGGTGATAATCAAGAACTTCACCACGGCACAGCTGATGAATGCCACTTTCATCACAGAGTGGTTCCAGATGAGACTCAGACCATTTTTGTCATCAGTTTCCAGAGACTTTTTGTCCAGCCTCAGTTCGAAAACCTTCAGCTGTGAGAGCTACCAAATGTGTAAGTATGGACAATGGAATTTCAGAACTCCACAAGCATTATTTAAGGCATGAAGACATGAAGTCATTCCTGACAAAATCTGATCTGTTCTCATCCAAAATAGGGTGGAAGCTCTCAGTAGTCAAGAATCACTCATGACAGAGGAACAGAAGCAGTTGGTCTTTACTTCCTTCATCTTTCCCTTCCTGTCAAGAAGGCAGCTGACAGGTACATAGGCTAGTTGTCATAACACAGCAAACCAGCAACTCCATTTCCCAGGAAGCACCGCAAACTACAAACATGGCCGAAGAGGATTATACTTCCCACACGTGCACGTTCACCTTCTCCAGAGTTATAATCACACCCAGCTATTACCAATCTCACACACACTCCCTCCACAACATTCAGAGACTGGTTCCACACAATGACTTCGCGAAGTCTTATGCTCAGGAAGCCCAAACAATTGTCCTAGAATCCAGCCACCCAAACAGCATTCGATCGACTCAAGAAAGCCTTCACCACAGCTCCCATCATCAAGCACCCGGACCCTTCCAAGCCCTTCGTTGTAGAGGTTGATGCATCATAGACAGGTGTGGAAGCTATCTTCTCTCAGCTGTTTGGAGATAAACCTAAGCTTCATCCCATGGCCTTCTTTTCCAAGAAGCTGTCACCAGCAGAATGAAACTATGATGTGGGAAACAGAGAACTCTTGGAAGTTAAATTACCCCTGGAGGAATGGTGACATTGGCTGGAGGGAGCAACACACCCCTTCATCATATTCACAGACCACAAGAACCTTGAGTACCTACGTACAGCCAAGCTTCTGACATGTCGTCAAACCAGCTGGTCATTATTCTTCTCACGATTCCAGTTCACCTTGTCTTATAGGCCAGGCTCCAAGAATACAAAGGCCGATGCCCTTTCCTATCTAGACAGCACTGAGATTCCAGAAAGCCACGAAGAATTCATTCTCCCACATTCCTGTATAGTCAGCTCCCTGGAATGTGAATTGGACCAAATCCTCGCATGCATACCAAGATCACAAATCCCAGCTGCATGCCCCCCAGGAAAACAGTTTGTGCCAGAGCAGCACCAATTGGAGCTCATTTCTGGGCCCATACGGTGGTCGCCACAGGGCACCCAGGTACACAACGCACCTAACATCTGTTGCGGAAGAAGTACTGGTGGCCTAACCTGCTAAGGGATGTGAACTGCATAGTGTCTTCCTGCTCTAAGTGTGCCCAATATAATGTTCCACGAACACTGCCTGTCTGCAAGCTCAATCCCCTACCCATACCTGAATGCCCATGGTCCCACCTTTCCATTGACTTCATCACTGATCTACCAGAATCCCAAGTCACTGCACATCATTCCACTACTTACCATCCCATCTGCCTTTACGACAGCCGAATTGCTGTTCCAGCATGTATTCAGGTACTTCGGGATCCCAGAGGAGATCGTCAGTGATTGGGGACCACAATTCACATCACGGGTCTGGTCCAGTTTCATGGAGAAGATCGGGATCACCGTCAATCTCACCTCAGGCTACCAACCAAAAGCAAATGCTCAAGTGGAATGAGCCAACCAGGAGATTGGACAGTTTCTCCGTACATTCTGTGCATCAAACCCCGAGGACTGGTCCAGATTCGTCCCCTGGGCTGAGTACGCCCAGAATTCCCTACATCACTCAGCCACATGCCTCACCCTGTTCCAGTGTGTTTTAGGCTAACAGCCACCTCTGTTTCCATGGATTGCCAACCCCACCCAATCCCCGGCTGTAGACCAATGGTTCCAGAGGAGTGAACAAGTTTGGGCAAGTACACACCATCGTCTTGTGCAAACCTCACGCACCTACAAGCAAAAGGCTGATCGTCATCGCAGTGAACACCCCCAGTACTAGCCAGGTGACAGAGTCTGGCTTTCCACCAAGGACCTCAATGAACCACATGCTTGTAGAAAGCTCAGCCCAAGATATATTGGACCATTCAAAATCATCAAACAAATCAATGATATCACCTACAAGTTGGATTTACCTTTACACAGCTGCATCGCTCCATCGTTTCACGTCTCACGACTCAAGCCAGTTATCCCTGGACCACTAGCCATGGACATGCCCCTCGATGCCCCTCCTGTCTCACTGGAGATCGACGACCAACCTGCGTACCTGACCCTAGGTGCTGGGTTCCCGTTCAGGACATCTTAAACATATATGTAAACATTTTCATGCCCTACATCCAGAATGCCCAGGACCCCGACCCCAAGGCAGACCCAGAAAGAACTCTGCTCCCAGAGTGAGCCCTTCAGTGGAGGGGCTCTGTCATAACACAGCAAACCAGCAACTCCATTTCCCAGGAAGCAGCACGAACTGCAAACATGACAAGAGGACTACACTTCCCACACACATGTTCACCTTCTAATCACAAACACCTGTTACCAGTCTCACACACACTCCCTCCACAGCATATAGAGACTGCTTCCACACAATGACTTTGCGAAGTGTTACACTCAGTTTCTTAGTCTCTGTCGTATTTCCAAGCCTTATATCATGTTTGCTTTTCTGGTTATTGACTTTGTTTACTCTGTTGACCTCCATTCCCGTCCCTGCCTAGTTTAGCCTATTTGCCTGATCGTTTGACCCTAGCCTGCCTTGTACTTTGATTTCTGCCTGATCCTTTGGTCTTCTTATTGTTTGATTAAACCATAAATGCCATAACTGAACTTGCTTATGTCCTGCGCATACATTACGTGACACCAGTTAAAAATGTTCTAATACAGAAACCTGGTCGTCTTAGACAAAACAAGACAAAGCATTGCCTAGATGAAATAAACCAAGAGCCACTTAAGAATGTTCTGATTAATTTAACTAATGTTCTCTGATCTTTTTAGACCCTGGCTGTGTTTCCAACACTTCTAGCAGCAATAACTGGCTTGAAAAGAACCTTGGCAATTTCTCCAATTATGCATCTTTGGAAGAGCTGAAAATTCTAAATGCAAATTTCTCTAGCGTGAGTAATGTCGCAATTGCACCAACTTTATGTGTCTTGTGGGTTTGCAGTTGACTGTAGTAGTAAAGGTTGGTCTGTGGATTTTGTTGGAGAGAGCAGGCAGCTGCTGTACCACTGTCTCTTTGTTGTCCTTGTGGACCTGGTGTGAACAGAATGTGTGATATGCCTGTTTTGTCCTGCAGGTTGCAGTGTTAGGCTTACTGTCCAGTGAGCAGAAGGCACAGTTCATCTTACAGCCGGATTCAGGAGTGTTGGGAAATGACTCTGTGTTTAGAGAGGTGTTTAGCAGTGTGATCACATCTTTAGATCTGAATCAACTTGGCGGCTTTTTCACAGCCTTCAATCAGACTGCAATACAAGTAAGGATCTCTGTAGTTTTGCACATTTCCTTTCGAAATAATACACATTGATTCTATGCATACTATTTGATGAAGTACAAGTGTGTCAAGACTGTTAATCCATGCTGCTGTGTGTTTGCAGATGAACTTGACCAGCATTCCTCCAATAATATCAGACACCATTCTGAACATGACGCTCTTGTATCTGGTGCCTCACTTCCAAAGTTTCAGCCCAGATGACTTTGCCCTGTGGTTCCAGACTTACCTTTCCTTCTTCCTTCCTGGGATTGGTCCAAACACCCTGTCCATCATCCCCATGAAGATCAGCTGTGACTCCTACAAAGAGATGTGAGCTCCCAGTTAACATGAATGCACAGACCTATTCTTTACTTTCTTTGATTTTTAACTTGTTTATTTCTATGTTGTTGTGTTTACAGAGTGAAAGGACTTGATAATGTGTATAGTGACCTCTCTGCAGCACAGTCCAACATTGTCTTCAATTACACACAAGACTATCTCAAGTACCAGTCCAGCCAAGGTGTGTGTGTGTGTGTGTTTCAAGTAGGACTGCTCTTGCTTGTGTATTTGTAATTTGGGCTAAGTCAGTAGTGACCCACATTCACTGGTTTGAGATCATCAATCTGAATTCACCACAGACTTTTTTCATTAGTGTCCTTTATTGCCTCACAGGCCTGAGCTGCTATGATAGCGGAAGCTTCTACATGTTCCTGAAAGAGTTGTTCCTCAGTTTTGGATTCCCTGACCTGAAGGATTTCCTGTCTCTGATCCCACCTGACCGACAGGAAGAGGTATTTCTGCTGACTGTGTCAGTGAATCGCACATTAATAGTGTAAGCGGCAGCCGATGAGCTGTCCACATCTCCTTCTGTAACGGATGTGTTGTCTCTCCTCTGTGTCCACTAGCTTTTGGACTCCATCTCTCCTGAAGAACTCAGCGAGTTTCTGAACAGGCCGAACACAGTCGTTAATGGTTCTGAGCTCTGCACACTCCTCAACAACTACAATAGAACCGATCAGTTCCTAGAGATGGTACACCTGTCTTCATTTCACCTACCCTTTTAGTCCATGTGGATTACTTGCCTTTATTATATCAATATTAGCTCCTAGAGTAATCTCTGTTTCTCTCTACAGGAGCCTGTTTTGTCCTCAGCTCTGGCCAGCCACACGTTGGAGTGTGTGTGGCCTCGAGCTCTCAGTGCCTCATCTCAGGCTGATGTAGAACAGTGGTTTAATGTCACCCTGGTTCACTACCTGCCCTACCTCAGTTCTCAGCTCATCAGCGCTGCCGAACTCAGTGGCGCCTCCTGTCTGTCATACAGGAAACTGTGAGTCTTTGCTGCATGTACCATTACACAGGGCTCTCAGCACAAACACTGCCCCCTCTCTGTTGGATAAAAAACTGAGAATCTGTAGTAAAATCACCTCTATATATGTTTGTGAGCAGGGTGTCTGTCCTGGGGGACAACTACAATTTTTCCGCGACTGATTTCACCCCGGCTGATGTGTACAGCTCTATGAAAGTGTATCTGAACAGCAGCGGTAAGAATAGCTACATAACTCTCCTTTCTCTGTCTCTCTTTGCTGAATAGTACTGCCCATTCATTTCCTATATTTGTGTGTGCTCAGTATGTGTGTCTCAACATAAATATCTGTATGCGTATCCTGCAGATGGCAGCCCCCGCTGCTATAACTCCTCAGATCCTCTTCTGAACTCCAGTGCCTGGTTTGTTGACAACATCGGATTCTTCATCACTTTCATCAACCTCGTTGATCTGCAAACATTCCTATCAGGAAGCATGGTAACGTACAAATACACACACACACACAAACAAACAAGCAAGCATACATAACGATGGTTACGTATGTAACCGCGGTTCTATGAATTTCGGATGACTGTCAGATGCGGTGCTTTCAGCACCTGGATTTCCATCATGTGTAGGTGCAGATCGTGTGTTTATATCAACAAAGTCACCTGTGACCTGGTCTGCAGCTGTGTTTTGAGTGCCTGGTAAGTACATTGCCCTCAGGCTCAATAGGTGAGGATGGGCCCACAATAACAGCTGTTGGGCCAGCCTCAAGGATTGTTTGGACCTGGTGCTCCACTGGTGGTTTACATGGTAGACCACAGATGTGTTGTCTGTTCTTATAAGGAGAGCCGCACTGCCTGTAGCTCCAACACATTTATGTGTTGTTCCCGCTGCCAAGGACTCCACTGGCCTCTGACTGCCCTGCATTGCCATACAGCTCCCCAGCCTGCCAGGGAGGCATCTGTGGTCACTACTTCTCTGCGAGAACGTATGGCCCCTAAGGGAACCCCCTGGGTAAAATATGCTTTTCTCCTCCATGGGCACAGGCACCTTAGGCAACTGGCAGTGACTCTGACCAGCTTGTACCTGTGTTGAGTGGGATGCAAGCTGATGTCGTTCAGCCAGATCTGGAGAGGCCGTAATGACAGAAGGCCCAAAGGGACCACCGATGAAGCTGCTGTGAGCATACCTAGCAGTCTCAGAAGTGCCTTGAGGACCAGAGCCCTGCCTCTTCTGAAGCGCCTGATGAGCTGGAGGATGTTGTTGACGCACAGTTGAGAGCGGGTAGCCCTCATCGACCGTGAGTCCAACTGGATGCCAATAAACACTATTCGCTGACTGGGCATCAGAGAGCTCTTTCCATAATTCACTGTAAGCTCTAGCTTGGTAACATGGGAGACCAGCAATGCTGATTCTCTGAGGGCATCTACCCTTGACTGGGAACAGATCAACCAGTCATCCAGGTATGGGAAAAATTCGCATCCCCCTGGCCTGTAATGGAGACAGTGCCGCTGCTACACACCTGGTGAAGACCCTTGGCACCAGTGAGATCTCGAACACACAAAACTGTTAAGCCCTTCCCTCGAAGGCGAAACGGAGGAATTGCCTGTGCTGGGGCGTGAGTGGAATGTGAAAACATGCATCTTTCAGGTTGATGGTTGTAAAAGAAATCGTTCTGCCTGATGCCTTGCAGCATGTCTACAGTACGTAGCATGTGGAACTTGAAAACCTTGAGGTGTGTGTTCAGAGGTCTTAAATCCAGTATGGGGCAAAATCCACCATCTATCTTTGTGAAAATAGAATAAGTGGAATAGAACCCACTGTTCTGTAAGTGCTGTCTAATTGTTCGATGGCACCCTTCCTCAGGAGAGCCCAGACCTCCTGGCGTAGGGCCAGAGCCTTGTTTGGGTCCTTCACTTCACGTCGAGGTTTGAATTGAATGTTGTAGCCCTGTGACAAGGTTGATACAACGCAGGGGTCTGAGGTAAGGACTTCCCAGCATCTCAGCTGCTGGTTGGTGAAGCACCCGACCACGGGAGTGGTACAGTCATTGTCTACCTCTTCGCCCCTTATAATTTCTGGAGGGGCAATGGCCAGAAGTCTGGCCTCACTGTGCCAAGTGAGGGGGCTGGGTGGGGGTTGGCTGATGAATCCTCTCTGGGCATTGTGCTCTCGGCTGGCTAATCAGCTATGGTATGTACTGAGCCGTATTTCTTGCCCTAGAGGGTCTCTGTCTAGCGGGGTGTTCATGACGCAGACTAGCAAACTGTTGTCTGGCCTGTAGGCTGCGCTCCAGGGCTTGCTGTGCAGCCAAGCCGAAAAGTTCCCCAGGAATAACAGGAAGAGAGCGGAGGGCTCTCCTGCAGGGTTCCAAAAGTGGAGACTGGGCCAGCCATATTTGGCGTCAGCAGAGGATTAATGAAGACATTAGCCTCCCCAACTTATGAGAGCTTGGAGACATGGCCTGTGTAGGATGTGGTTGAGTGCCCAACCTGTCCTCTAGCTGAGCCAGCCTGTCTGCCCATGCTGCTATGCTCATGGAGCTGCAATTCATGCATGCCATCTCAGTCAATCCCTCTCGTAAGTGGTCAACCTCCAGGCAAGAGCGACATCTCTCATGGCCATCTCTCAAGGCAAGAAACACCAAACTGATCACGAACTGTAAACTGCCACTTGCCGAATTAGAGCATGCCCACTCCTACATGCCGTTGACAGCTGAGTCACTTACCTCTTGCTGCGATAGCGCACTATCTGAAGTTAAATAATCACAAAAAAGTCTCACCACAGTCTTTGGAGGACGAAAGGTCATAGCTCCAACCCTACTTCGGGTTACAAGACTACCAGCGGTGCCTGCACTCCTGAAACCTGCTTACCAACATGAGAAGATAACAAGAGTTCACTTCCAGGGTGACCGTGCCTTTAGTGCTGGGGCAAAAAGCACATGTCTCCCAGGTCACAGGTGACTTTGTTGATACAAACACTCGACCTACACATACACGTGATGCACATCCAGGTGCTGAAAGCACTGCCTCTGGCGGTCAGTAGAAATGAAATAGAACTACAATCATCTATTTTAATCATTGAGACATTTACATGAATGATTATTTTTGGTCATATATCCGTTATCTACATAACACGATACACACCCTTAGTGATGTATTAATATGTGTGTTTTATTGTGTCCTTTAGATAAGTGTGTTCCTGGAGAACTCAGAAAATCTTCAGCTGTTCAACAACTCAGTAATTTCAGCTAGTGTCCTCGAGTACTATACAACAGCGTTATACATCCAGAATCCTGACTTCAGCCCACTCGGGTAACACTCTACGCTGAACTCTATACACTAACAACTACTTATTCTATTTATTCATCTAGCCTTGTAAATTCAACCCTCTCAGGTAACAGACCACATACAAGTATAAATATCTTTCTACGCATTTTAAAAAGGTTGTTTGTGTTCTTATAGTTTGCCAGCTGAGCTGCTGTGTCAAACTCCTTCCTCCGTGTTTGTTCATCTTGGAGATGCAGACGTCAAAACCATCCTGGCGAGCATCAACAACTTCTGCACAGAAATTAATCCAGAGGTGATCAGTCAATAAAACCCTGTCTGTTCAGCAATCAGTTATTCTGTAGAAGTGACAATTACCTATAATCCTCTTCTCCTTTCAGGTCACAGCGGTGCTGGTAGCAAAGTTCCCCAATGTATCTGCATCCACCATCCAATCTTTGGGCAGCCAATGTGTGGGCCTGACTGTGGGCCAGATAAGCTCCGCCCCCTCCGATGTGATAAACAGTGCTCTGTCTACACTCGGTGACATCAGTGGCTGGGATCAGGGCCAAATGAACGCTCTCATCCGGAGCATCATTAGTGCAGGCTTTAATGTGAGTGTACACTGCACTCTGTGTCAGGAATGTCGGTCTACGATACTGGAAGCGAGACCATGTCTATTTAGAGCAATTTCACAACATCCCCCTGTAAAGAACAAAACTGTATTACAATTCAAATATTTACCAACTACACTGTATAGACAAAAGTGCTGTCACTGAAATACTCCCTTATTGCATTCAGATCCAAAACAGCAGATTCATATTTTTTTCTTTTTTAAAAGTTGAGGATCTGATTGTTTTGCCTCACAGATCAGCAGTGCCTCCTCTCTGGTGTCCCTGGGAACACTCATCGGTGGCGTTCCCTCTACAACCATCTCCAACATCCCATCTTCTCAGCTTCTCTCCTTATCACAGAATCCAACATTCATCAATAACATTCTGTCAGCACCAGTTATTCTGCAACAGACATTTGTCCAGAAGGTATTCTCTCTCTTACACTTACACACAGTGACACACACACACATTACTCAGATGGAGATTTGATTAATTTAAAATCGATCCTTTGTTCAGAATGTAGTTTGTTTAATCTGGAAAAGTTGAAAGCCTGCTCCCACCCTTTCTTCCAGGTAATCTCTGTAGACCAAACCGAAGTGATACAGAATGTTCCGGATGCACTGGTGATGTATATTCCACTTGTTCTACTGACATCACTGAGCTCTGTTGACATTTCACTCATCAATAACAAGAGCTGGAGTCATGAACAGGTAATTGAACAGACCCACATCATCAGAGAAATGTAAATCACTTTGTTATAATGAAGAACTATGGTAACATGGCTTGACTGTAATGGCAGCACATACAGATGTCTGAATTCCTGTCTAGTTTGGATGTCAGGGTGTAAAACACATCCAAAAAATGTTAAATTCCGTGTTTGATCTTTACCAGGCTATGGTGTTGTTTGGTGCAGTGGCCAGTGCCAGTGATAATCCAGAAGAGTGAGTTAGAAAAACACAACAAAAATACTTCACATGCGCGCCCACACACACACACACACACACACACACACACAGCCTGAATAGCTTACATACCCAGGGTGAATAACCAATGGGTGATGAATCCAGATAATGCACAAGATTCTGCCAGAGTTCAAAAAGATGTTGTACTTTGGTTCAACAGTGTGTGTATGACTGTGTGTGACTGTGTGTATGTTTCTCCCCACAGTCTGTCAGCATCAGTACTGCAGGGATTCTCCTGCAGCTCAGTTCAGACTCTCCCACAGCAAAAAAACAAAGATCTAGTGAAAGCCTGTAGACCACGTGCAGGCAGAGACAAGGTCCTCCTGAAAGAGGCTCAGGTACATACACTTTGATATTCATTCACATTCCACACACAGTCTATAACAGAGGCAGCAAGTAGACCCAAACTTTTACTGCTACTCAATCACAGTGTGTTCTGTGTTTCAGCTGACCTGCATGTACAACTATGTGAAAGACGATCCATTTGTTGACTTTACCGACGTCCCCTCTGAGATGCTTCTGTACTACAGGTGTGTAATTTAGTTTAGTTAGTTACATTTATATAGCGCTTTACATACTATGGGGGAAATGTCAACCACCACCAGTGTGTAGCATCCACCTGGATGATGTGACGGCAGCCATAGTGCACCAGAACGCCCACCATTCACCAGCTCTTAGTGGGCAAGATATGGGGCCAATTAGGGGGCCATGATAGAATTTGTCCAGGACCCCTGGGTTATAACCCTATTCTTTTACTATAAGTGACCTGGGATTTTTAATGTCCACAGAGAGTCAAGACCTCTGTTTAACGTCTGATCAGAAGCACTGTGCTGTTTTTACACTACAGTATCCCTGTCACTATACTGGGGCATTAGGCCCCACACAGACCACAGGGTGAGCACGACCTGCTGGCCTCACTAATACCACTTCCAGCAGCAACTTTAGTTTACCCCAGGAGGTGTTACATCCAGGTACTGGTCAGGCTCAGTTCTGCTTAGCTTTAGTGGTAGACCAGGTGAGAACTGCAGGGAGATACGGCTCTGGCACATTCGTTCACGTACACAATGTACTGTATACAAAAAATAAGGCACACTTCCCCTGCATTCCCACTTGAAGGATTCAAGTATCTGAGATTAAGAATATGTGTCACATGTTATCTGTAATGTGTGTGTGTGTGTGTGTGTGTGTGTGTGTGTTGTAGCTATGAGAAGATACAGAAGGGGAACTGCCAGTCATATTTCAGTGCCCTGGGCAGAGCAGATTTCTCTGTTCTTTCCCCTGCCCTTGACAAAAAGACCATCCTGTTCAACGATGCAAAGGACTGCTTGGTAAAACATACACACCAACATGTTCATAGACCAGCACACTCATTATTAACACTTAAATATTATGGAAAACATGTCACCCAATCTTCCAATCAGTTTGTCTAATGAAATTCCAATGTAGAAATATACATTTTCGGCATTTAACAGATTCCCTTCTGCAGAGTGACTGAAATGTGTTGTGCTCTACCAAAAACATATACTCATGCTAATTCACTTTTTATACGAACAGGAAGTAAGAATACCATTGAATTAACCATGTTGGTAGTTAGTACAAAATTAAGAAAAGGAACAAGATGAGTAATTTTTTAAAGGAAGTTTTAATACCAGGGCTTGGTGAAGAGTTGGGTCTTGAGGTATTTCTGTGAAGTTGGCTATGATAAGTGCTTTCAGGTGCATGTCCATTTTAGATTTGTGTTTTAAATCTGATACAGTAGCTATGGGAAGTCAGGGGAGGGAACGCAGCAGTGGGGTGGTCTGGGAGAATCTGGAAAGGTTGCAAACAACTCTGGCAGTTGCATTCTGGATCAGTTGCAGCGGTCAGATTGGGCTTTGTTGGGATTTGTGGAAAGAAAAGGCCTCAAGATCAAGATAATTCAACATAGCAAACATGTTCAGGTTCAAACACAAGACAATCAGAGATCTTGGCTCTAAACATGGGAATCCTCACAAGAACCACTGTTCTTACAGTTTCTGTATTTTATTGTGACTCTCCTTCATGGTTTGTGACTTTGTAGGGTATATCTGGCGTGAGTCTGACCAGGGATCAGGTGGAGGTTCTAGGGAATATGGCCTGCACACTGGACTCCTCCTACATCCAAAATTCTGACCCTCTCATTTTGGAGAAACTCAAGAACTGTGGAGATCTATCCGATTCTCAGATTACCGCTGTACAGTCACGGCTCCTCAATGGGAACACCGCGTACGGGTAAGACAGAGATTCATGCAGATTATTGCATACCTTTAATTCGGTAGAGTTGTAGAATTGTTTTTATCTGTCTTCACTGCAATAAAATTTTTACTAAAATGTTAGACTTGGTGTTAAAATGGCATATCCCAAATGAAATGATTTGTGTTTATAGTTGTGTTAGTTATGAATAAGATCTCATAGGCATTGTTTTTGTAATCAGTAATCCCTCCACATGGAATGAGCAGACCGTGGAGCAACTTGGCATCCTGGCTGTCTATTTCAAATCAGACCTCTGCAACACACTTAACTTTGTATGTAAACCTGTACGGTTTTAATTTGTGTTTGTGATTGATTTACCGACCAAATGGTAGACTTTTTGGACTAATTTAATGTCGTCTCTGTGTGTGTGTGTGTGTGTGCATTGTTGAAGAATGTGAAGAGGAAGTTCCTTTCAGTCCTGAGGGAGCAGAAGATCCCTATGTGGAAGATAAGGACATTCTTTATAGAATGCAACTCAGAAAGCGCTACAGGTAACAGTACTTTACAGTGTATAACACTGAGATACAGGGATAGGTTTTTAGATTCTGTCCTTCAGTGATCAACTTTGTTCTGTCTAACAGTGAGCGACATCACAGCGGCAACAATTGCAGATGCGTCATTTCCTTTCGGCTTTAACTCCACGCAGTTCGATCTGTATCTGGACGTCGCTGTCCTGCAGGACAACCTGGCAGCCATCACTGAGAAAGTGGTGGACACCAGCCTCCAGACTGTCATTCTGAACAAGTTAAATCAGGTCAGCAGTACTGAACACTGGACTCTTTAGCACTGCAGGAAAGAGGAGGTTGTTTGTGCATTTCAGTGATACAATTCTGACATTACTGACAGTGTCGGTTTAAATATGATACTTGCATGGTGTATGTTTTCAAAATGAACCCCTGTCAAACAGGGTTTGTTTTTGGGTTGTGAGTTTAAAGTCTGTCTTTGTGTGTATGGTGGATTTACCCACACAGCATTTTGGACAGTGAGTGTTAGGTGGTATATACTGAATTGTTGATTTTGTGTGCAAATGTAGATTTACACATCGGGCCTTGATGATGGTGTGCTGCAGCTACTGGGTTCCACTTCTCGTGTGGCCAGTATTGATGACATTAGCAACTGGAACATTACCATAATTGACACGCTGTCCTCTTTGATGGACTCAAAGGATGGACAGTGGGAACCAGAAAAGGTAATGGAGGTGTGTGTGTGTGTGTGTGTGTGTGTGTGTGTGGGTTTGAGAGCTAAGAAGTACTTTGGCATTGATTATTACTGTGGGTACTGTAATGTCTGACTACCAACTTGCGAATTAAGACTATCTTCTCATCTCCTCTTGGAGAGACAGGGAGAGAGAAATTAAGAGCATCTGTGATTCTTCAGAGAGAGCGAGAGAGAGAGATAGAGATGGGGAGAGAGAAAGAGCATCTGTTCTTAAGTGAAAGGGAGAAAGAGCGTCTGCAATCCTTCAAAGAAAGGGAGAAACAGAGAGAGCATTTGTGATCACTCAGAGAGAGGGAGCGAGAGGGCCTCTGCGATCCTTCAGAGAGAGAGAGAGAGAGTCAGAGAGTGTGGGAAAAATTGTAGCATGAAGGGAAGTGTTTACATTTTGTACAGTAAGTTTGAAACACTGTGATGCAGAAAACATCATCACTATATGAGAAAATAGAGAGGAAATGTATACAAAGGTATTTAGGATGAAGCTGGAGCTTCAGGTCTGGTCCTTATCTAAAACTTAAACAATTTCATAACTCTTTTAAACCACTAATACATAAAAATCCTACTAATTGAACATTGTTAATGCTCAGACACTGATGTGATTGCTACAAGAATAATGTTTGTGTATTTTCTAGAGTAAAGCAGTGATTATGAGGTATCTGAGCATGGATAATCGCTCTATGGGAAGTGCTGAAATAAGTGTAGTTGGTTCCAACATCTGTACTTTAGACATCAGTGTACTGGAAAATATCTCTGCTGAGAGCCTAAAGTAAGCACACACATGTCTATACATACACAAACATGGATAAACAAAATACAGAGATTTGTGAATAATTTGAGTACAGCACTGCTCGTGTAGTTTACATTTTTTCTCTATGCAGGGCGCTCCTGTCTCCAGATCTGTCCTCATGTTCCATTGAACAGAAGTCTGCTTTGTACATCATCGCCAACTCTTCATTCAGCAATCAACGCAGCAATGCCATAACATATTACCAACTCATGAGTCCTTACCTGGGTAAAACACATTCCCACATATGTAAACAGCATTTTTAAATATGATATACTCTCATCAGCCAATTCGATATAAACACCTATATCTGCTCATTCATGCAGTCATCCAATCATCTATTGGAATTATCATTGGAACAGGCACAGTGCATAAAATCATTCACATATAAATCAAGATGTTAAGTCATTATCATTGACCATGACATGGTTTTTGATGCAAGACAGGCTGGTTGGGCTATTTCAGAAACTGCTGATTTTCTGGGATTTACTGTACAACTGTCCCTAGCGTGTACACTGTATGGTGCAACAGACATAGAGCATTTCCTGAGCATCAATTCTGTTTCCAGACTGGTTTAAGCTGATAGTAAGGGTATGCTAACTCAAATAACAACCCTTTACAACTGCCTTTACTAGCATCTCAGAATGCACAACACATCGAACCTTGAAGTGGATGGAGTACAAGGGCAGAAGACATTAGGTTCTGTCAACCGAGACCTGTAATCTGAGGCTACTGTTGGTGCAGACACATTAAAACTGGAAATTTAAATATGAAAAGATCAAGTGATGTGTTTTTCTGGAAAAGATTTTAAACAAAGTACCATTGTTCTGAAGATGACAGAAAAGAGCCAAGTTGCATTAAAGGTTAACTCAGTCACCATGCAGGTGGAACATTCAATTACCATGGAATGCCTAGCATGATTAGCACCTCTATGAAAAATATGAGGGAACTGCAAAGTATCTCACTGTTTGCCCATTGAGTGGCACAAAGGCCAGATGTAATGAACAGACAAGGCCAAACGCCAAATGTCACAGAAGATGGTGGTGGAATGAAATACTCTACTGGCTAAGGATATGGAAAAGGAGTTGCCAATCTACCTCCTATCATAGCCTTTCCCCTGCTAGAAGGGTTTAATTTTTACTGATTCAAAATGGCCTGGACTTCCAAATTCAAAACCCCACTTCTCTGTTATTTTGTGGTCATGTTCAGCTCAGGTCATGTACATCTCAGGGTTAGGGTTAGGGGATAGCTAGTGGTCCTACTCCCTCCTTTTCCTTAGTGTTGAGATAAATAACCATAGATGGACATTGAATTAGGAAAATAGTGTGCAAGGACCTGTCACAGACAACATTGGATAACTACTGAGAGGTGTTTTAGGGGACAGTTCTGAGGGGAATAACTAACATCATGCAGAAGAAAAATACCAAGGATGGAAACTGAAAGGTTACAAAAGGCTTTGGCTAAGAACAACATTAACAAAATTCATATTTGAAGGCTGAAAAAAGTCCAATGATACTCCATCTGTATTTGGGCAAACTTTAAATACAAATATAAAATATAATTCATAGGTATAAATAATCAGCAAAAAAAGATAAAAAAGATAAAACAACGTTCAGCTTACAGGTTTGCTACGAATTTTTGAAGCTTTTATTATGTGTGTGTGTGTGTTATTTGTAGAGGTATCTTACCATAAATTAAATTTAGTTGTTAATGTGTGTATGTTTAGGTGGAGCTCCTTTGGAGGACATACAAGCCCTTTCGACTCATTGCATCAGCATGGACATCACCATATTCACTAGTCTGAACCCTGCTGTACTTAAGGTATGAAATACATTTACATTTATTAATTTAGCATTTTAGGGGTTAGTTAAGTGCTCATGGAAAAGGTGGGTCTTTAGCTGTTTTTTCAAAATAGTGACAGATTCTGCAGTTCAGATTGAGGTTGGAAGCTCATTCCACCACTGAGGAACAGTTAGTTTGAAGTTTCTGGAAAGGGACCTTGAGCCACGCTGAGTAGGTACTACTAAGCATCTGTCGTTAACCGATAGCAGATTGCATGAGGGAACGTAAGCCTCAAGGAGAGAGTTGAGGTAGGGGGCGCTGTTCCAGACAAGGTCTTGTAGGTGAGTATCAAGGCCTTAAATTTGATATGGGCAGCTACAGGAAGCCAGTGGAGGAGATAAAGAGGGGTGTGACATGGGTTCTTTTTGGGCTGGTTGAAGAAGAGGTGTGCTGCTGCATTCTGAATCATTTGAAGGAGTTTGATGGAGCTGGCTGTGAGGCCCAAGAGTAGTGCGATACAGTATTCCAGTTTTGAGATGACAAGAGCCTGGACTAGTATCTGTGTAGTCCGTTCTGTGACATAGGGTCTGATTTTCTTAATGTTGTATAAGATGAACCTACAGGACTGTGCAGTTGTTGATATGTGGTCTGTAAAGGTCAAGCTGTCATCAAAAGTCACCCGAAGGTTCCTGACTGTCCTGGGTGGCTTGAGTGCGGTCAAGCCGAGCTGTACAGTGAGGTTGTGATTGATTGAGGGGCAGGCTGGGATGACGAGAAGTTCAGTTTTTGCCAAGTTAAGCATATGGTGGTGTTCCCTCATCCAGTTTGAGAGGTCAAACAGGCAAGCAGAGATTCATGCAGAGACTGATGGATCATCAGGCTGGAATGACAAATAGTGCTGGGTGTAGTAATAGTACATAGTAGCAATGATATGAGAAACCATGAGACTCAATCACAGGCCCCAGAGATGTAGTATAAATGGAAACGAGCAGTGGACCCAGAACTGACCTCTGGGGAACCCCAGTTGTGAGTTGCTGAGTTTCAGAAATACCTCCCCTCCAGAATACCTTGAAGACGATTCCACCCAGCACAGAGCTGTTCCGGTGATACCTAGGCTGGAGAGAGTTGACAGGAGGATCTAATAATTCACAGTGTCAAAGGCAGCAGAGAGGTCAAGTAGGATGAGGACAGATGATCTTGTGGTTGATCTTGCTAGTAGTAAGGCTTCAGTGACGGAAAGCAGAGCAGTCTCTGTAGAGTGATTGTTCTTGAAGCCAGACTGCTTGGTGTCCAGGAGATTGTTCTGTGTAAGAAAAATGGAGAGTCGATTAAAAACAGCTCTTTCAAGGATTTTGGAAAGAAAAGGGAGGAGGGAAACAGGTCTGTAGTTGTCAACTGCAGCAGGGTTAAGCTACGGTTTTTTTAAGCAGTGGGGTAACCCGGGCCTGCTTAAATGAGGTAGGGTATGTGCCAGTAGAGAGGGTTGTGTTAAAGATGTGTGTGTGCGCAGGTAATAGTGTGGGAGAGATGGACAAAGTGTAATCGCGTGAATGAGCGACTCCTGACCGAAACTGAATATGAATATCTGATTTTATCTGATCTAATCTAGCAACGTGTAAACAGCTTGTAGCAACAAGGAAGTGCAGTTACAGCTTATATCTGACAGCAGATGTTAATTCTGGTGTCAACGAAAAATCAAGAAAGAAACACCAGTTCAATACAAAAAGAAAAGATTTTTCTTCAATTCTTACATATGAAACAGATAAATAACTATAAATATAAATAACTAGTTTTGAATTAAGACAGAAAATTTATATTGTGTGTGTGTGTGTGTGTGTGTGTGTGTATGTTAGGCCCTGAATGTGAGCACAGTGCAAGCTTTAATGGGGGTAAATGTGGCAGACTTGAAGCTGTTTGAGAACTCTTCAGTGGTTCAGTCCTGGGTGTCACAACAGAACCAGTCTGATTTAGATATGCTGAACCTTGGCATCATCAACACCAATGGCAGTAATTATACCGCCATCATCAGTACAACCACTTCTAGTACCAGAACAGCTACTGAGACTGCCACATCTGCCAATTTCACTAAAATGACTACAATAATCAACACACCTGCCATTACCAGTGCCATCCTCACCACCACTGCTTTCCCCACTAAAAGTTTCGAAGTAACTTCTTCAGTTGGAACAACTGTCAACACAACTGCCACTGCCAATCCCCTCCTTACCACCACTGCTTCCAGTACTACAAGTATGAGAATGACCACGTCTACTGCAACAAATGTCAACATAACTGCCACTGCCAATCCCCTCCTTACCACCACTGCTTCCAACACTACAAGTATGAGAATGACCACTTCTGCTGCAACAAATGTCAACATAACTGCCACTGCCAATCCCCTCCTTACCACCACTGCTTCCAACACTACAAGTACAAGAGTGACCACTTCTACTGCAACAAATGTTAACACAACTGCCACTGCCAATCCCCTACTTACCACCACTGCTTCCAACACTACAAGTATGAGAATGACCACTTCTGCTGCAACAAATGTCAACATAACTGCCACTGCCAATCCCCTCCTTACCACCACTGCTTCCAACACTACAAGTACAAGAGTGACCACTTCTACTGCAACAAATATTAACACAACTGCCACTGCCAATCCCCTACTTACCACCACTGCTTCCAACACTACAAGTATGAGAATGACCACTTCTGCTGCAACAAATGTCAACATAACTGCCACTGCCAATCCCCTCCTTACCACCACTGCTTCCAACACTACAAGTACAAGAGTGACCACTTCTACTGCAACAAATGTCAACACAACTGCCACTGCCAATCCCCTCCTTACCACCACTGCTTCCAACACTACAAGTATGAGAATGACCACGTCTACTGCAACAAATGTCAACACAACTGCCACTGCCAATCCCCTCCTTACCACCACTGCTTCCAACACTACAAGTATGAGAATGACCACGTCTACTGCAACAAATGTCAACATAACTGCCACTGCCAATCCCCTCCTTACCACCACTGCTTCCAACACTACAAGTATGAGAATGACCACTTCTGCTGCAACAAATGTCAACATAACTGCCACTGCCAATCCCCTCCTTACCACCACTGCTTCCAACACTACAAGTACAAGAGTGACCACTTCTACTGCAACAAATGTTAACACAACTGCCACTGCCAATCCCCTCCTTACCACCACTGCTTCCAACACTACAAGTATGAGATTGACCACTTTTACTGCAACAAATGTCAACATAACTGCCACTGCCAATCCCCTCCTTACCACCACTGCTTCCAACACTACAAGTACAAGAGTGACCACTTCTACTGCAACAAATGTTAACACAACTGCTACTGCCAATCCCCTCCTTACCACCACTGCTTCCAACACTACAAGTATGAGAATGACCACTTCTACTGCAACAAATGTCAGCATAACTGCCACTGCCAATCCCCTCCTTACCACCACTGCTTCCAACACTACAAGTAAGAGAATCACCACTTCTTTTGAAAGCACATCCAGTGCCACTGCCAACCCATGTCAGGATGTAGACAGGTAAGTTGTGGTTTGATACAACCAAGAAAGAGTGTAAATTGGAAAGTAGTAACAGGAGAATAATGATTCATGTTTTTTTATTTATTTTCTCCGCAGTCAAGCAATTGAGACTACACTCTTGTATGGAAATGCTTCTGCAGTACTGTGCAACTTCAGCATCACTGACTATGCCTGTTCATCAGTATGCTATCTATTAACCAGATGCAAAATTCCTGTCCTGAATCTCACCTTGTTTAAATATTTGGTTGTCACTCATTTGACTACATACAAATCTTTTCATCTTGCATGTTTTTGTGTTTCAAGGTTGCTGTTCTTTCCACTGATGATCTAGCCAAACTGCTAAAATGTAAACTGACAGGCATCATAAAGTACCCCAAAGAAGTTTGGAAACTTTTCTTCCACAATTTGGCTGCACCTTTGGATGAAGCCCTGGACAAGGTTTACAACATGGTATGAGTGGTACTCAAATTTGTGTGGTACTATAGCATAAAAATACATATTTCTTTGGAACTGTATATTGTATGTATTTTTCTTGCAGAACCTCAGCAATGTTGAGGCTGACCCAAGCATACTTAATGCTATCGGGGAGGTGATAATCAATGACTTCACTGCAGCACAGCTGAAGAATGCCACATTTGTAACCGAGTGGTTCCAGATGAGGCTCAGACCATTTTTATCATCAGTGTCCACAGACATTCTTTCCCACCTCAGTTCCAAGAACTTCAGCTGTGAGACGTACCAAATTGTGTAAGTATGGACAAGGGACTTTGAGCACTTCCTAGGTGTTATTTAGGACATGGAGATGAAGTACTTAATGATAATATCTAATGTGTTCTCAATCAAATTAGGGTGGAATCTCTCAGTAGTCAAGAGTCACTCATGAGAGTAGAACAAAGGCAGTCGGTCATTACTTCTTTCATCTTTCCCTTCCTGTCAAGAGCTGACCTGCCAGGTACATAGGCCTGTTTTACTTGTTTTAATACAAGAAACTGGCAGTCTTAGACTTGATTTGATTAATCTCCAGACTGGTCTCTGATCTTTTTAGATCCTGGCTGTGTTTCCAACACTTCTAGCAGCATTAACTGGCTTGAAAAGAACCTTGGCAATTTCTCCATTTATGCATCTTTGGAAGAGCTGAAAATTCTAAATGCAAATTTCTCTATCGTGAGTAACCAACTTTATGTGTCTTGTGGGTTTGCAGTTGACTGTAGTAGTAAAAGTTGGTCTCTGGATTTTGTTGGAGAGAGCAGGCAGCTGCTGTACCACTGTCTCTTTGTTTTACTTGTGGACCTGGTGTGAACAGAATGTGTGATATGCCTGTTTTGTCCTGCAGGTTGCAGTGTTAGGCCTACTGTCCAATGAGCAGAAGGCACAGTTCATCTTGCAGCCGGATTCAGGAGTGTTGGGAAATGACTCTGTGTTTAGAGAGGTGTTTAGCAGTGTGATCACATCTTTAGATCTGAATCAACTTGGCGGCTTTTTCACAGCCTTCAATCAGACTGCAATACAAGTAAGGATCTCTGTAGTCTACAAACCAGGGCACATTTTCTTTCGAAATAATACACATTGATTCTATGCACACTATTTGATGAAGTCCAAGTGTGTCGAGACTGTTAATCCATGCTGCTGTGTGTTTGCAGATGAACTTGACCAGCATTCCTCCAACAATATCAGACACCATTCTGAACATGACGCTCTTGTATCTGGTGCCTCACTTCCAAAGTTTCAGCCCAGATGACTTTGCCCTGTGGTTCCAGACTTACCTTTCCTTCTTCCTTCCTGGGATTGGTCCAAACATCCTGTCCATCATCCCCATGAACATCAGTTGTGACTCCTACAGAGAGATGTGAGCTCCTAGTTAACATGAATGCACAGATCTATTCTTTACGTTCTTTGATTTTTAACTCGTTTACTTATATGTTGTTGTGTTTACAGAGTGCAAGGACTTGATAATGTGTACAGTGACCTCTCTGCAGCACAGTCCAACATTGTCTTCAATTACACACAAGATTATCTCAAGTACCAGTCCAGCCAAGGTGTGTGTGTGTGTGTGTGTGTGTGTGTGTGTGTGTGTGTGTGTGTGTGTGTGTGTGTGTGTTTCAAGTAGGACTGCTCTTGCTTGTGTATTTGTAATTTGGGCTAAGTCAGTAGTGACCCACATTCACTGGTTTGAGATCATCAATCTGAAATCACCACAGACTTTTCTCATTAGTGTCCTATATTGCCTCACAGGCCTGAGCTGCTATGACAGCGGAAGCTTCTACATGTTCCTGAAAGAGCTGTTCCTCAGTTTTGGATTCCCCGACCTGAAGGATTTCCTGTCTCTGATCCCACCTGACCGACAGGAAGAGGTATTTCTGCTGATTGTGTCAGTGAATTGCTCATTAATAGTGTAAGTGGCAGCCAATGAGCTGTCCACATCTCCTTCTGTAACGGATGTGTTGTCTCTCCTCTGTGTCCACTAGCTTTTGGACTCCATCTCTCCTGAAGAACTCAGTGAGTTTCTGAACAGGCCGAACACAGTCGTTAATGGTTCTGAGCTCTGCACACTCCTCAACAACTACAATAGAACCGATCAGTTCCTGGAGATGGTACACCTGTCTTCATTTCATCTACCCTTTTAGTCCATGTGGATTACTTGCCTTTATTATATCAGGATTAGCTCCTAGAGTAATCCCTGTTTCTCTCTACAGGAGCCTGTTTTGTCCTCAGCTCTGGCCAGCCACACGTTGGAGTGTGTGTGGCCTCGAGCTCTCAGTGCCTCATCTCAGGCTGATGTAGAACAGTGGTTTAATGTCACCCTGGTTCACTACCTGCCCTACCTCAGTTCTCAGCTCATCAGCGCTGCCGAACTCAGTGGTGCCTCCTGTCTGTCATACAGGAAACTGTGAGTCTTTGCTGGATGTACCATTACACAGGGCTCTCAGCACAAACACTGCCCATGTCTGTTGGATAAAAAACTGAGAATCTGTAGTAAAATCACCTCTATATATGTTTGTGAGCAGGGTGTCTATCCTGGGGGACAACTACAATTTTTCCGCGACTGATTTCACCCCGGCTGATGTGTACAGCTCTATAAAAGTGTATCTGAACAGCAGCGGTAAGAATAGTTACACCTCTCTCTTTTTATCTTTCTGATAAATGGATGCTTAAAATTAATTTGCTAACTGCACATTAATTTTAATTAATGTTTGTGTGTGCAAATGTATGTGTGTCTACATATCCATCTGTGTGTATCTTGCAGATGGCAGCCCCCACTGCTATAACTCCTCAGATCCTCTTCTGAACTCTACTGCCTGGTTTGCTAATAACATTGGATTCTTCATAACCTTCATCACCCTCACCGATCTCCGGTCATTTATATCAGATAGCAAGGTAAGACGAACATGCATGCACACACACAAACACACACACAGTGTGAGGTCCAAAAGTCTGAGAGCATTAGTGAAAATGCTTCTCTTTTGCATTCTTTTCTAATTTAATACAACAGTTTTCATTACAAATTACAGTATATTATTGGCAACAACCTGAATAAAATGTAGAATATTTTAAATATTTACATTTAAATATTTACTTTTCAGATTTTCTTAGTATTGGTATGTCCACTTTTTACTTTAATGACCGTGTGCACTCAAGCTGGCATGGATTCCACAAGTTTGTGCAAAATCTTATGATCCATTTTAGCACAAATCCATTGGAGTGCCATCTGAACACTGACTTCAGTAGACGAGATTAGGCATGATGCAAATCTGTCCTTTAGTACAAAGCATGCCACTCACAGATATGTAATATTGGACAATATTCCTTATAATAAATAAATTACCTCAAAATAATGTTTTAGGTTATAATTATGCAGGTAAAATCATGCAGATACAGCTCAAGAGCTTAATTTAATGGGAATAAATTCAGCATGGTTGTTGCTGCCAGATTTCCTCATGGATGCCCATCCATGGATAACCCCCCCCCCCCCCCGTTACCTTCTGTAATAACATAGACTGTTGTGTGTGAAAATCCCAGGAGTACAGCAGTTTCTGAAATACTCAAACCAGCCTATCTAGCACCAACAACAATACCACGGTAAAGTCTCCGAGATTAAAATTTTTCTTCATTCTGATGTTTCATTATTAGATAACTACATGAGCATGCAGGTGTACAGGTGTTCCTAATAAAGTGGATGGTATATATATATATATATATATATATATATATATATATACATACACACATGTATATGCACATACATACGGAACAAAAAATATGTAAACACACATTGACCTCAAAGTTTATTGATTGTGTTTTTATTGTGTCCTGTAGATTGGTGTGTTCCTGGAGAATTCGGAAAATCTTCAGTTGTTTAGTAACTCAGAAATTTCAGCCAATGTCACAGAATACTACACAACTCAATTATACATCCAGAATCCCAACTTTAACCCTCTCAGGTAAAGCATTATATATTCACTATATAATACTAATCTCTAATTTCAACGCACACTAATTATTATCTAGGTGTGCCCAATTCAAGACTGAGAGATAGAACACTGCAGAGTTTTTGTTCAGATTTATTTATAAGAGGCAATCCTACAGAGACCAAAGCCTTATTATATGAGAGTGAGAAAATAAAGTGTGAGAACAAACACATGGTGACAGGGAAATCGTTATGTCCCATTTTGGTAAGAGACCATAAAGCTTATTATTTCATGAATATTAATTTCGTCATTACATCCAGCAAGGAGACCTTATCTTTGTCCCCCATCCCTGAGAGGTTGAGCCATAGGTGCCTCTCCGCCACAACTAGGCTACCCATTGAACGGCCGATATGACGGGCCGTTTGTTTGGTCGCCCAGAGAGATAAATCTGTGGTGCGGCGCAGCTCTGCCACTGCCTCGGGCCCAATTCCCTCCAGAGTATCGAGCTCACTCAGCAGGTCTGCTTGGTAGGCCTGCAACACTGCCATTGTATGCAGCGACCTACAAGCAAGACCCGCTGCCGCATAGGCACCACCAATGCCCACCAACACCGAGATGGCCTTACATGGCTTATAGGGTAAAGTTGGCCTCCCTAAATTACCTGCCATTCATGGATAGAGGTGGCTCGCAAGCGCCTCCTCCACCTTCGGCATCGCTAAATAGCCGTGCTGCTCACTCCCCGTGACGGCTGAGTAATCAGACGTCACAGGGTTATAAACTAGTGTATGATTTTCTCCAGAAGCGTGATATCTCATCATGCACTTCTGTAAAAAAGGGGAGTTTTCTGCGGTGTGAGGGAGATTTATATTTATTTTCCTTGGAGAGGAAGCACTCATCCAGCCTGCTACGAGCCACTTCCTCTTCCCCGGGCCGGTCTATATTCAACTTTTCAACTGCCCTAGTAATCACCTCAAGCAGCTCTTTATAAGCTTGAGAGCTGCTGTCGGTTTTTGGTGCAATGGCACCCTCTACCGACTCCTCGGAGTCATCGAGGGTGTTTTGGCTTTTGGCTTTCCACAGGAGTCCGACGCGAACTCCAAAGTCAGGCGGAGAGCTGGACCTGGAAGACAGAGCAAGAGATAGAGCAGCACTTGTCTCCGGCTCCTCTTCCAAATCCATACGAGAACCCCACGACCTTAACCAGCTGGCTGCCTCAGCAGCAGCCGGCCCAGATCCACGAGGCTCTGAAACCCAACTCCCTTCAGACGAGAAGAGAGCGAGCCGAGAGCGGAGCTGCCTAATTGTGAAATGTTCACAATGCTGACAGACAGACCCCTCGAGGGCTGCGGTCGCATGCTCTATGCCCAAACGCTTCACAAGTAGAGGCATGATTTTATACAAGCTTCAGATACTGGTCACACGCACAAGGGTGCTCCCATACTGTTATGCTAAGCGCAACGTCGAAGTTCCCTTTGAAAGGGAACATTTATTAACATGAAGCGCTATTCAATGTAGGCAACCTGGGCCCAAAAAGTCATGTCAATGTTTATGCTGGGTAATGTAGGCATACTGAGTCAATTTATGCCAAATATATATATATATTTTTTTTACATTTAAAATTAATCAAGCCAAATTTCTTCTCTCCACATTAATATTATGCAAATCATTTGTGCATGATTTAATAGGGCGTAATGTAATACTTTAATAAGTATTGTAATACATCATTTAATAGGGCAAACTGTAATAGGGTGGCTGTGGCTCAGGTGGTAGAGCGGGTTGTCCACTAATCGTAGGGTTGGCGGTTCGATTCCCAACCCACATGACTCCACATGCCGAAGTGTCCTTGGGCAAGACACTGAACTCCAAGTTGCTCCCGATGGCAAGTTAGCACCTTGCATGGCAGCTCTGCTACCATTGGTGTGTGTGAATGGGTGAATGAGACACACTGTAAAGCGCTTTGGATAAACGCGCTATATAAGTGCAGACCATTTACCATTTAATTTATGCATCAGAGGAAGCATGAAGCAAGGAAACGTTTCCTTGTAATGCATATTCTCAAATGTATTCTCAAATGACAATTCTGCTTTTTTGCAGCTGGACCAGGATCATGTCTCCATGACCATGTTCCTCACTGTCTCGATTAAGCTGATCAAAATTGTCTGCTTTTAACATGAAATTTTAAATAGTCAACTGTTTTGTCATTGTCACGATTGTACAGTGATTGTCAGTAGAGAGAAGAAACTAGAACTTTAAAATGTACTTAAGTCATTTCTGACTGAGTATGAGGAATTTTACATTTCGGACTTGAATAGAGTGTATATAAACCAGTGATTCCACAGCAGTGACTATATGAATTACAGGTTAGCGGTAGGTAGTGATACAACCCCCAGTGGCAACATGCTTAAACAACTACATTTAAACAGTGACTTTTTTTCAGCATACCATCTTTATTCATTTAAAGAGACATACATTATTGAATCAAAAGAGAAAAGATATTCAGTTACTATTTTTACTTCATAATGTATCCAGCAGGATTTGAATTTGACGATCATGCAGAGTTTTTACAGGTCAAATACCAGTTTTAACCAGCTAATAGAAACCCTGTAATATACAGTGGGGTCCAAAAGTCTGAGTCCGAAAATCTGGGATTTTTTTCATTTAAAATTGGAAATAAATAGAAGGTGAGAATTAAAAAATATTTACAACAAAGAAATTAAATGTTTAACATCTTGAATATTGACTATTCAAGATTCTGCTTCTGACTTCTAGGACCCTATTTAAATGTAAGCAAATTTGTGATATTGAAATTGAAATTTGTGATGTTAACTGCTTTCTAAAAAAGGTCAGATTTTCCTCATGTCTAAACTCTTTTATTGAAGCATTTGTACAGACAACATTCTGATGGATTAAGGATAAGGTTTTTGCGAAAATGTGTGCAGTCTATGCCAGCTCAAGTGCACACTGTCATTAAATCAAATAGGGGGCATAGCAAATACTATGAAAATCTGAAATTAATTTAAATATTTCAAAGATTCTATTTTTCACTGAAGTAGTTGTCAATAATTTAATTAGTAAATTTACGTTATAAAATTACAAAATACAAAATTATTGTATTAAATTAGAAAAAAAATCACTAGTGGTCTACATTAGGACACGCCTGCACTACAGAACACAACAAAAACTGAAATTAATATATAGATTAGAAAAATGGTAATGCGCAGTTTCTTGATTAACATGACATACTGTATCAAGTTCTTCATTATTGTTATGTATATGGGCAGATATTCAGACTCCGTGTCTGTGTTTGTGTGCAGATTACCAGGTGGACTTCTCTGTGAAGCTCCTGCCTCTGCATTTGTTCCTCTTGGAAATGCAGACAGTCAGATCATTCTGTCGGGCATCAACAAATTCTGCAATGAAACCAATCCAGAGGTAATCAGTCAATTTTAAATACCAATCCCAATAATGGTACCAGATTTTCTACCATTTGAATGAGCATGTCTAATCAGTCGTTTTTTAACAGTGTAAGTTATCCATCTTTCTTAGATCACAGCAGCACTGGTGGAAAAGTTTCCTAGTGTGTCAGCACCTGCAATTCAGTTGCTTGGCAGCCAGAGTGTTGGCCTGACTGTTGGCCAGATAAGCTCCGCCCCCTACAATGTGATAAACAGTGCTCTGCCTACACTCAGTAACATCAGAGGCTGGGACCAGGGCCAAGAAAATGCCCTCATCCAGAGCATCATTAGTGCAGGCGTTAATGTGAGTGTAAACTACTGACTACAAAACACGAAAAAAAAAATTCTATTATATGGGAGTGTCTTCCTGCCAGGTATTTTGCCACAGAGATTTTTTTTCACCATTCAGTAGAACTGATGAAGTGGAGTGGAGAAACCTCACCTTGAGTTACCCTGAGTTACTTGACTTACAACACTTGGGAGTCATCTGGACAGATTCCAGATGCAAATCCCACATCTGGAATCAATTGCCTTTCGTAGCACACATGTTTGTAAATGTTCATAATGATGCAGACCTACATAGATGACCAAGCAACTAAGCAGTGATTTGTCAAGTTCAAATGTAGACTATGTTTATAGAGGGCTGTAACTCCTATATGGTGTATATATAGCATGCAAGTAAAAGTGAACAGGTAATCTTCAGGTTGAGTTTTTCTGATTGGCTATTGTTTTGCTTAACAGATCAGCAGTGCCTCTTCTCTGTTATCTCTGGGAACACTCATCGGTGGCGTTCCCTCTGCAACCATCTCCAGCATCCCATCTTCTCAGCTTCTGTCTTTATCCCAGAATCCAACATTCATCAATAACATTCTGTCAGCACCAGTTATTATACAAGAAACCTATGTCCAGCAGGTACACACATCTCTCACTCACACATGCATAATTTTATATATTTATTAGAGATGTACCAATGCAAAGGCTATTTTAAAAACATCCGATGATCAGGGCCGATTATATCCTGTCAATAAAAAGAGGGTGGGAAAACACATCGATTTTGTAAAGAAAATGTCTTGTGTGGAATGATGACAAAACTTCAGTTTGTAAGCTCTGTAATCTTTGCACTGCTAAAATTTTACACCAGAAGTAGCAGCAGTGAAGCGTTTCAGCATTGAGTTTAATCTCCCTCCACCACCACCCGTGTATATATGTATATATATAGATAGATAGATAGATAGATAGATATAACGTAATTACACGTGTATATTTCCATGTTTCTTACAGGTAATCTCTGCAGACCAGTCCAAAGTGATAGAGAATGTCCCAGATGCATTGGTCATGCATATCCCAGTTATTCTACTGTCATCACTGAGCTCTGTTGAGATTTCACTCGTTAATAACAAGAGCTGGAGTCATGAACAGGTAACAAAACACACACACACAATCAAGTATTTTAGATAATGCTTGTGGACTCTTGATATGTGTAAAAATGAATAACTGTTCAATTTTTTGTTTGATTTTTACCAGGCTATGATGTTGTTTGGTGCAGTGGCCAATACTAGTGATAATCCAGAAGAGTGAGTTAGAAACCCATTCTTATACATGTTTTTTTTTTTTATTGTATAAATATATACTGCCAGAATAAGACCACAGTGTGTGAGCAACAACTGTAAGGGTCCAGCTAAGCATTATAATATATTGGCTTATCGCATGCTTTTTTGGTGTTGAAAATTGAGGCGTTCAAGTGTGTGTGTGCATGTGTCTGTGTGTTTGTTGGTTTCTCCCCACAGTCTGTCAGCATCAGTACTGCAGGGATTCTCCTGCAGCTCAGTTCAGTCTCTCCCACAGCAAAAAACCAAAGATCTAGTGACAGCCTGTAGACCACGTGCAGGCAGAGACAAGGTCCTCCTGAAAGAGGCTCAGGTACATACACTCTGATATTCTTCCAAAATGAGTTAATTTCAGTCATGAATTCTAGCAGTTGAACATTTAATACACTTGTTTTATATCAGGTTGTTCAAGATTATTCATGTTTTAAAATGTATAATACTACATTGCAGTTGAATTCTAAAATCTGATCAGGATTAATTTTCTATAAATGCATGGTTATAATGGAGTGTCAGCTGAAAGGCATATTACAGCTCTATATTAATCTGCATGTTCTAATATTTTATTATTTCTATAGTAACATCACTTCTGTAAGTTGCTAACCCTAAGTCTAAACCTAAATCTGACAAATCGGTCGCCGTCTGCCAAATGCCATAAATGTATATAATTACATTATACGTGAGAACAGGAACTAACTTGTTTCACTGACATTCCACAACATTAAATGTAACTATAAATGGATAATATTACGATGTGTTTTTCATTAGTAAAAAAACATTGTAATTGTTGGCAAATTCCCATGGCATACGAGAAATCAAACACTTGGAAATGTGCCGTTATGGGAAAATCTCCGGGGAGGTAACAGGAACTTTGCATTTTGCATTAACAGTAAAATTTGTTTCTTGTAGACAGATTGAAGTCCAGATTGAATATTGCTGGTTAATTTACTAACCAGCTAACACTTTGTTTTTAGCAAATTACATACATTCTCTGTCAGGTTACCTTACTTTAGCCAGCTAGGTTCAACCATGGAAGAACCTCTGAAAAACACAGGCAAATTCTGGTGTAGCATTCAACATGCATCATACATATAAAATGAGATTGTTTGAAGTTATCCATGCCATGAGAGTGGTGTGATAAATTAAAGTAAAGTAAAAAGAATGCTGAATGTAATGGTATATAATTCAAGGTGTTCTCTGTTGTAGCTGACCTGCATGTACAACAACATGAAAGAAGACTCTGTGAACTTCACTGATGTCCCTACTGACATGCTCCTCTATTACAGGTGTGTAAAAAAAAAAAGTTCACACTGTATTTACCCATGCTGGTTGCCATGTTGCATGTTTAGGTTTAAAATTGTTTTATATAGGGTCAATCCATCTCAAGTGGTTCAATACAGGTTGCTTGACCATCAAGAATCCAACTTTACAATTATTGAACCACTTGAGATGGACTGACCCTATATTATATGTAATGCTTTTACATGTGTGTGTGTGTGTGTGTGTGTGTAATATAGGTATGACAAAGTGCAGCATGGCAATTGCAGATCATATTTCACTGCTTTGGGAGGAGCAGATTTCTCTGTTCCATCAAGTGTCCTCAACAAAACAGCCACCCTGTTCAACAATGCACGGGACTGCCTGGTAATAAGCACACATACAAACTGTGCAATTACTTAGAATGCAAAACGTTTATAAAAAATTATTTCATGCACCGATTATTGGAACTGAAATGCTATAGAAATACCGTAGCAGCTTTTGAACTCTCCATAAGTATGAGACCCAGAAGCCCAACTGCTAAGAGAAAAGGAATAAAAAATTTCAGAAACCTTGCATACATCTTACGTATTTCTTAAAGCACAAGGCATTTACACTGCATGTCCCTGTCCTTTAATGTAACAAGATGCTAGCTTATAGCCAATACAACATTAGATGTAATTTAATCTTCTAAAAACATTTAATAACATGTAACAGATAACATGTAATACATGTAACTTAATAACATGTAATAACTGTATCAGAGTAATCCTTACAATTCACACATACAACAGACTCATTCACTTAAATCACACAGGATAGCTCGCTAACATACACACCTACATACACAATTTTCATAATTCTGCCTCTGTACACCACCACAATGCATTTGAAATGAAGCAATCAAGATGTGATTGAAGTGTTGATTTTCCGATTTAATTCGAGGGGTTTAATAAAAAATATTACAGGAACTGTTTAGGAATTACAGCCACTTTTTATCCCTCCATTTTCACAGGCTCAAAAATAATTGGACAATTAACTGATAAGCAGTTTCATGACCAGGTGTGGCCTGTTTCTTCCTTTTTTCATGACAAATTAAGGAGATAAAAGGTCTGGAGTTGATTCAAAGTATTGAATTTGCATTTAGTAGCTGTTGGGAACGCTAAATGTTATCTAAAGATGTCTATGTCAATGTGACTATCTATGTCAATGTGAATTTTCATGAATGTAAATACAGACGGTTTACTTCAAGATGCAAACCACTGGTAACACTCAAGAACAGAAAGGCCAGATTAGACTTTGTTAAAAAAAAAATTAATAAACCTGTAAAAACAGCCTGACCAGTTTTGATGCAAGATTTTGTATCAGAACTTGTACCAGAATGATAGGAAGAGAAGAATATGGAGAAGGAACGGAAGGGTGCATGTTCTAAAGCATACCACATCATCTGTCAAACATGGTGGAGGAAGTGTTTTGGCATGGGCATTTATGGCTGCCAATGGAACTGGGTCACTGGTGTTTATTGATGATGTGCCTGCTGATAGAAGGAGCAGGATGCATTCTGAAGTGTACAGAGCTTTACTTTCTGCTCAGATTCAGTCAATTGACTGAAATTAACTGAAAAAAAAAAAAACCCTTGTAGGATGGTGCTTCACAGTACAGATGAATAATGACCTAAAAAAAAATTACCAGGAACGCAACCCGAGTGCTTCAAAAAGCAAATACATTAAATGTTCTTAAATGTCCAGTGATCTCAACCCAGTTGAGCTGCTTTTCACTTACTGAAGACAAAACTGAAGGCAGAAAGACCCACAAACAAACAGCAACTAGAGGGAGCTGCAGTAATGGCCTGGCAAAGCATCTCAAGGGAGGAAACTCTGATTTCAGGCAGTTATTGACTGGAAAGGAATAAAAGGAATAAAATCCATGTAATAAAAATAATCATAATATTTCTGACTGTTAGTTTGTCCGCATACTTTAGAGCCTGTCAAAATGGAGGGACTCTGCAAAAAAATAGCTCTAATTCCTAAACAGTAAATGAAATATTTTTGTTAAACCCCTTGAATTAAAGCTGAAGGTCTACATTTCAATCACATTACACATCACATTGATTGCTTCATTTCAAACCTATTGTGGTGATGTACAGATGCAAGAATATTAAAATTGTGTCACTGTCCAAATACTTATAGACCTGACTGTACATCAGAAATCAGCCTCTGCGTGACTTTATTGCATGGTTTATGATGTTGTAGGGTATATCTGGTGTGAGTCTGACCAGGGATCAGGTGGAGGTTCTGGGGAATATGGCCTGCACTCTGGACTCCTCCTACATTGAGAACTCTGACCCTCACATTTTGGAGAAAATGAAGAACTGTGGCGATATTTCTGATTCCCAGATCACTGCTGTACAGTCACTACTGCTCAGTGGTAACACCACTTATGGGTGAGAGTGAAAGCTTAAAGCAAAATCTGAAAATAGACCAGAGGTACAAAAAAGGTTCAGGGGCCAGCTGCACCAGCTGGATGTAAGTGTTGTTGGGTTGATTCTAAACAAAAGCTGAGAGGAGTTCATTTAAAACTCATCAGAAATTTGGTTGCCTTGGAGATACTTGAGTTATGTGACTAGTATTGTTTAAGGGGATAATAGATTAAAACTTTGTCACAAACAGTGCTCCATTTCACCTTCACCAGCCAATCAAACATGATACATTATAAACAGTATACAGTGGAGTCCAAAAGTCTGAGACCTCATTGAGAAACTGGGATTTTTTAAAAACTGGAAATAAAGTCTAAAAAAATAAACGTTTTAGAATTTTGAATATCGATAGTTTATTCAATATTCAAGATGTTGCACAATTTCTAGGTCACTATTTAAATTTAAGCAAATTATGATATTGACCATGTTAACTCCTTAGTACAAAAGGTCAGATTTTCTATGAGTCCATTAAAGCATGTGTTCGAGTGCACACTGTCATTAAAGCAAAAAGCGGACAGACTGAATATAAAGAAACTCTGAAATTGTCATGTATTCCACGTAATGAAGGTTAGGACGGATGCAAATATAGAGTGAGTGTAGGATTGGCAACAGATGTGTGTGATTAGAATTCTGGGGAGTGTGTGTGTGTGTGTGTGTGTGTGTGTGTGTGTGTGTGTAGTGTAGTCCATGGCGGCCATGTTTGTAGGCCGCAGTCAGTATAGGAAATGTAGTCACTGGTTTGCTTTGATATGACAGAAATTCATATAAATATTCCTAAGATTCTGCTTTTCACTCACGTTGTTGCTGAAAATGTCATCTTTAATGAAAACATTTGGAGTTAAATTGGAAGAGAATGCCAAGCATTTTTACTAGTGGTCTCAAACTTTTGGACCCCACTGTACATCCATGATTGAAATGTGTCGAGGCACAAAGAGCTGGTTAAGCGGTTTTAGCAATGGATAAATTAACAAAATCAAAAGGCTTGTGTATTACAATAAAGTGGTAACTCAATTTATCATTGATTTTATACTGGTATCCACTTGTTCTGTTCCACTGCTTGTGCTCTTTTGTGACAGCATTTTGGTAACAAACCAAAAAAGAGCTAACCACTACAAACTTAATTCATATTTGGATCCTCATCCACACTGAACAATAAAGTAACATTATATTAATGCTAAACCTTTTGTAGTGTATTTTGCCATTATTTCAATTTAATGACATTTTGCACTACATAGTAAGAGCTAGCTACTCTCTGATATAAAAACTGCCAAATTGTCGTTGTAGTTTGTATTATCCCTCCCATTTATATACTCCTGGACAAAATAAATGGGCCAAGCCTAAAATGTAAAAATATTAAGCTTTTAATGATGTTAACAACAAATCATTGGTCAGATTGGTCAAATTAGCAAGAATTAAACAAATGCACTTTTGAGAACTCCTGTGCTACCATTTGCTCATTTACTTTTTCTGCAGTGACCTGTTAGGGGAAAACCTATAGAAACAGGGAAATTTAATATATTTTCTTCTTGTACACAAAGATAAAATCATGATACTTTTTATGTTTGATGTAAAATTAAAACTAAAACATGTCTGGGTGTACAATATAAAAATAAAGTAAAAAATAAAATAAAAATAAAAAGCTGTCTGCAAGTTTACCAACAAGGCTTAAACATTATAGAGGTCAAAGGGAAAAGCTATATCATCATACTAAGTGTCACAATCTCGCCGGCAGATGGCGCTGCGGCGTCCATGTGCACGGGCGGCTGCAGAGCACGCGCGTGCATGAGATTACGGAATGAACTGTTTCCTATGGACACGTGCCTTTGTTTTGGTTTTGTTCTCTTCCTGTTTAAGCATTGGTTGATGTTCGAGGGTGTGTCATTATTGGTCCCAGCTGTCTATGTTCAAACTTGATTATGTTTGTTATTTAAAGCCCTCGTGTTGCTGTGCACTTTGCGCAGTATTAACTGAATTAATGAATGTTGTGGTGAATACGCTAAGTCTGCTAAGCGGTCTTGTTTTCGTGTCCTGTTCATGTTCCATGCGATTCGATTATCTCTTCCAGTATAGACCGCGCTTCCTGTTTATTGACTTCAGTTTACAAATAAAGACTTTGATCTGTGATTGCTTCTGCTTCTAGTCTTGTTTCGTGACAGAAACTGCGTCTACCATGCGGAAGCAGCAGATCAACATGAACGCCGCCAGAGCTGCTGAGTTTGAGGAGTGGTGTCGATCGTTCTGGGAACAGAGTAAACAGATAAACGATCAACTGGCTCAAATCGACCGCCTTCTAACGCAAAGAGAGTTGCTGCAGCAAGCCCGGCCACGTGCCACGTCGCCACTCGCGCAATTTCCCCCGCCCCCGCTGCCAGAAGACTACGCTACACTACACAGGCAGCAGAACTACCCGAATTACTGGGGCTTCCCGCTGCTGGGGGACTACACTATGCTATGCAGGCAGCAGAGCCACTTGGATTACTGGGTCTTCCCGTTGCTGGGGGACTACACTGCGCAATGCAAGCAGCAGGAGGTCGCAGCCAGTCAATAAACAGGAAGCGCGGTCTATACTGGAAGAGATAATCGAGGTTAAAAATAAAACTGGATTCGAGGCATGGAACATGAACAGGACACGAAAACAAGACCGCTTAGCAGACTTAATGTATTCACCACAACATTCATTCATTCAGTTAATACTGCGCAAAGTGCACAGCAAAACGAGGGCTTTAAATAACAAACATAATCACACTTGAACATAAACAGCTAGGACCAATAATGACACACCCTCGAACATCAACCAATGCTTAAACAGGAAGAGAACAAAACCAAAACAAAGGCACGTGTCCATAGGAAACAGTTCATTCCGTAATCTCGTGCACGCGTGCGCTTTGCAGCCGCCCGTGCATGTCGACGCTGCAGCACTATCTGCTGGCGAGATCGTGACACTAAGTGAACTTTATCTATTTTTGGCCAATTTTTTTTTTTAGCCCAGGAGTATATGTTCCATTACAGAAACTGAATTTTTATGAATTATACTTGTCCAGTTATCACAGACCATGAAAAAATTATTCACAGATGAAATCCTTCTAGCAAAATACTAATATAGGGGTAAATGCTCTTTTTGCTCTGCATAAGGTAGAATTGTTCACTTTGAAGAGAATCACTCTCTTCAGTTGTTTTAATTACAGCAAGCATTACACAATAGCAGGACGGTGCTTTTTTTTTTTTTGCTTCATAACTTAAGGATATGTTTAAACTTAGTACAACCATTAAGTTTTAATAGTTCATACTCAAACTTATTGGCCATTTCAAATTAGTTCAAATTAGGCTTTGATGGTATTTACCTTCAGCTGGTGCAAACATCTGCATAACTTTAACTGTGATGAATCTTTTAGTATCGTCCGAGCTTTAATTGCATGCCCTATTGTAAAGTGATATGTGCATATATAGAGTTGTATTATATTGTGTTAAATATGCATAAAAACTCAGGCATTATTTGTCATTAAACAGTAATCCTTTAAAGTGGAATGTGCAGACTCTGAAGCAGCTGAGCATCCTGCCTCTCTATTTCAAATCAGACTTCTGGGGACAGATCAGCTCTGTATGTAAATCTTTACCAAAATAAAGCCTTAATGTACTTTAAAATTCAATAGCTCTTTTTCTTATTTCTTATCTATTTATCTCCAATTTATATGTGTTTATGTAACATTTTATTTAGAATAGACATTCTCCAGTGATTACAATTATTGTGCAATTTCTATTTGTGTGCCTGTAGGATCTAAAAAAGACGTTTCTGAAGACATTCATGCCATTCCTGAGGAATCAAAAGACCCCAATACAGAAACAGAGGAATTTATTTACAGAATGCAACTCCAAAGTGTCCAAAGTCCGTCGTGCTGCAGGTAACAGTACTTAAAGCAGTAAGACAACCCTAGACACAATGAAGTGATTTTGTTATTAAAGGTGGCCTTTAATAGCGCAAAAACCAAAAAGACGCCAGGGACAGGTCTAGGATTGCAGAGCATGTTCAGTGTTTGTCAGAGCTGTCTGTGAATTGTTTCTCTTTCTCAGTATGCACCACTGGCACCATCACACCTGTGACAATTGCAGACGCATCATTTCCTGTGGGATATGACTCCACTCAGTTTGATTTGTGTTTGAATATCACTGTCCTGCAAGACAACCTGGCAGCCATCACTGAGAAAGTGGTGGACACCAGTTTGCAGACCGTCATTCTAAACAAGTTAAACCAGGTCAGCAACACTGACCACTGGACATATAAATGCTGTAGGACAGAGGTGAACAGTTATTAGGTTGTATATGGTGTTTGAGATGGTAATAAGTGTGTGTGTGTGTGTGTGTGTGTTATAGATCTACCCATCAGGCCTAAATGATAGTGTGCTACAGCTACTGGGCCCCACATCTCATGTGGCAACTATTGATGACATCAGAAAGTGGAACATTACCATAATCGACACACTGTCCTCTTTGATGAACTCAGATAATGGAAACTGGGCACCAGAGATGGTAATAAAAAAAATGATGGTGTGTGTGTGTGTGTGTGTGTGTGTGTGTGAGAGAGAGAGAGAGAGAGAGAGAGAGAGAGAGAAAGAGAGAGAGCGTGAGGGAACTATGATTTACATCTGGTACAGTAGATCGCATCAGATAATGAATTCTAACTGTGGATTTCTTGTTAAATAGAGCTAGTGACATTAAGAAACTAACATGTCAGTACTTCTATGGATGTATTTGTTAAAAGAGGTATTTGTGTGTGTTTTGTAGAGTAAAGCAGTGATTACAAGGTATCTGAGCGTAGCTAATCACACTCTGGGCACTACTGAAATAAATGCAGTTGGTTCCAGCATCTGTTCTTTGGATGTCAATGTACTGGAAAATATCACTGCTGAGAGCTTGAAGTAAGTACACATGTATATGCAGTCATACACAAATATAGACACAACAAATACTCAGATTTGTATTTTTTTAAAGCCCGGATATTCAGTTTGGGGACTACAATTGGGGACTACTAAAGTGCACACTGTAAAACTCTGGCGTGTGTGGTTGTGATGGAGGACATGGGGGACAGGTGACTTTTTACAAAGCTTTGTGCTTATTTTATTTATTTATTTTTTTTCCTGTGAGTGCTTTTCAGCATTTTCTCACTTGTGGACACTGTAGGGGATTTAGCCAGCGGTGGGCGGAGCACAGGCACACAGGAGGCCGTTTCAGTGTTCTGTGTACAGTGATCTTTATTTAAGTCTATCGGTGAGGGGAGTGCAGGTGCGTGTGTGGGGGGGGGGGGGTCAAGTTCGACCGGGGGGCAAGGGTCTCGGCCGTCGGCGGTTACAGCTGGGGGGTTGGAGCCGTCACTCGCATCGGAGTCGCATGCTCGGAGAGACTTCTCTTTCTTCTGCGAGGGGAATATTGCCTTTTTATACATTCCCCTCGCTTGCTAGATGGTGGAATTCTTCCGCGCGGTGCACCATTCACGAGCCGTGGGTGTGTCGGCAGCCCCGCCCCGCCGCCACGTGCTCTCTGGCCGTCCAAAACATTTGGTGGCGCTGAAGCGGAGCTGTCTCTTCCACGCCACAGCGGCAGTCGCGGGAGGAGCGATCTTTGTTTCCTGTGCGCCGGCCTGTCACCACAACACACACACACATGCACAAAAAGAAATACACATAGTTCAGATCAGCTCTCTCCTTCCGATTCGTGGTGTAACCTAAAACATAAACAAGCCACACATAAGTAAATTTGCTCTGATCACACACAGGTGAGAAATATCACACGTGCCAGTTCAACCTGCCTACTCTCCAATATCTGCTGATGCTCAACCACACACCCACTGTACCACATACCCCCTGGCAAAAAGCCCACTCACACAGTTCCATCTACTGGACCAGATGTGGTGCTCCCTTTTTAGTGAGGTCAGTCAGTGGGCTGGTGATGTGGAAAAATTAGGTACATACCTACGATAATAGCCATCCACAAGAACTGCCTCACCCCCTTTTTGGTCTTGGGTCTTGGTCAGGCTGCGGTTGCCGCTGTCTTATCAATTTTGGGATGCACCTGCCCATGGCCCAGATACCGTACTTCCACCCATCCAATCACACACTTTGGATTTTTTTTGTGAGTTCTGCCTATCACAAGGATCTGAGGACCACTCTCAGATGTTGTAAATGCTGCTGCTAATCATTACTATAAGTGATGGTCATCTAAATAAGCAGCAACACTGGCACTGTGTGGGCAGAGTATTCTGCCCATGGGACATCAAAACCACACAAACCAAACCCAAATGGAGTGGAAAAGGTGGAATCTGCCAATACTCCTTGGTTAAATCCGTTGTTGAATAAAAGTGAGCTGTGCCTAACCAATCGAACAATTCATGACATCAATGCAAGGCATTGGGTATGCATCAAATTTAGACATTGCATTGACTTTTCTAAAGAGTATGCCAAAAATCAGTTGACACAGGGACTGCATGTGAGTCTAACAGCACTGCAGCCAGAAGCTTGGCTAAAGCAAACAATAACCTATTCTTTTGAAAAAGGCACTCTTTATAAGAAAACAGTATTGGAAAGACATCACTTATGCTGCTTTATTTTACCTGGCCATGCATATAATACCGAAGTTTAAGAAACTTTAAAAAAAAAAAAAAGAAGCTGATCCTCATTATGACTCACATTTTCATTTTAGATATAATTCATTACATTCTAAAACAGTTTACATTTTGTTGGGATGTGGAATGTATTCAAATTGTGTGAAGAAGTACCTTGTTCTAAGTAGTCTCTGATATATTTTCTGTGAGGTTATGTTTTCTTGTAGAGCTACATTTTCATCAATAGGGAAATTAGTTTGGTTGCTCTGTTCAGGAATCTTGCACAATAGTCCTGAAAACTAACATGAAAATAATGGTGATCATATCATGAATCATCATATGATATTGCTGCCAGTTCACCACCCCTATGTACTCAGTCTTGAAAAAAATGGTATTGATGCATTTCTAAGTACTTTTTTCCCACTGTGCAGGAATGCAAACACTCTGGATCTGTCCTCATGTTCCATTCAACAGAAATCTGCTCTGTACATCATCAGCAACTCCTCATTCAGTGGACAACGCAGTACTGCCAGAATATATTACCAGCTCATCAGCCCTTACCTGGGTAACAAGCTTCAACACACAAAGCCAAACACCATGATTAAATACTCATTCACTTAACAAAAATAAAACACTCAACATGTATGCACATGTACAGACAACTTGTGAATTTTCCTAGAGCAGTAAAGCCATAACATTTTACAAAGTAACCATGCCTTATGTTGCATTGCCATCTGTGGCAGGGATTCCGAGGGATCAAAACTGGCAATGCTCTCTGGGTGGGAGGGGCATACTCATAAAGACAAGCTCTCTTCTCTATCAACCAGAGCAATGCTAGTCAATCTTGGGCATCTCTGAGACATTATGTATGTGGAAGAGGGCAGACTGATCTCTCTTCTGAGTGTGTTACACAACCATGGGATGCAGCATGAGCAGCAGGTTGAAAAGATGCTATTGCCTGGCTTCATGTGTCTTGGAGCAAGCATGTGCAAAACTTCACCCTACCCTATATCTGTCATGTTAAAAGGAAGAGCTGGCTAATTAGTTGATGGGTGTTGGTAAAATTGGGAGGCAATGGGGTCAAAATAAAAAATAAATAAAATAAATTTAGTGAAAGAATGTTCTTGCTGATGCTGAATCACAAAATCATAAAGACAAGCTCTAATCTATTTTGATATTACTCAAACTTACCAACTTAATATAACTTTGAGTGTGTGTGTGTGTGTGTGTGTGTGTGTGTGTGTGTGTGTGTGTAGGTGGTGCACCTGTGCAAGATATACAATCTCTTTCTACCAAGAATGTCAGCATGGACATCACCACCTTCATGAATCTAAACCCTGCTGTTATCATGGTATGAAATATAATTACAGCTGTTTTAGCAGATATGACCACAGAGGTGCTGCCTTTTTACTGCAAAGTTTAGCTTAATAGCTAAGGTTTGTTGTTTTTTGGTGCAAAAATGTAATTAGTAAAAAAAAAATGGTTACTAATATTTGATCGGAAGGTTGTGAGTTCAAATTGAGCAAAGACCTCAACTGCTCATTTGTATAAATGAGATCAGTGTTAGTAGCTCTGGATAAGGGCATCTGCCAAATGATATAAACATAAATGTGAAATGTAAATGTGATGTTTTTGTGTGTATCTCAGGCCTTAAATGTAAGCACAGTGCAAGGTCTGCTTCAGGTGAATTTGCCTGATCTGAAGCTGTTTGAGAACTCCTCAGTGGTTCAGTCCTGGGTGGCTCAGCAGTACCAATCGGAGTTGAACACCCTGAACATTGGCCTGACTGGGGGCAAAATCCCCCCTGTGACAACTCAATCAACAATCACTACTGTCATCACCAGCCAGACAAACCAAACGACTTCTGCCAATACCACAGCTCAGGGTAAGAACATTGTTTACCAAATAGAACACTGCTACAGTAAGCCATAGTTTACCCTATCACCAGCGTAGTGTTCAGTTCTACATTTATTGAATATTTTTTATATAAAAAGTATATGATTTCATTATTAATTCTGTTTATTGTATCATTATGATCCACATTATTCAGTTATTTAGAGCTAGGTACTAATAAACTATTACCAAATGGGACTGTCAGAACAATACTCATGCTCAAATGTTACTCCTGGAAACTTGTAATTTTGATATGATGGCCAAAGAGCTATCAGCTAAAGTTTAGTTAAAATACCAGCACCAGATGCCTAAAGTTAGCAACTGTCACATAATACATGTACATGATGCATATTCCATCCTAGAACATAAAAAAATTAATAGTATAGTAAGCCTTTAAGCAAAAGAAGAGTTGTTTTGATTTCAGTATTTACAGATGAACTTTACAGCATCAGCAGTGTTACAGTCGCTACACCAGTCTGTGGTGATGAAACAGGAGCTCAGATTGTGGATGAAGCTGTCAGTCTATTTTCAGTGTCTCTTTTCTCACTTATGGTCATGAACTAAGCAAAAGAATATGATTGTGGAATATGGAAGTGAGGTTCCAGCAGGGCTGGACTTACTCACTGTCATAGGGTGAGAGGCTCAAGAACTCAGGAGAGCCTCAGAGTCACAGCTTCACTGAATTGAAGGGAGCCAGTTGAAGTGGTTCGGGCACCTTAAAAGAACACACCCTAATTGGCTCTCGATAGAGCTATATCAGGCACGTCCCACTGGATTGAGACCCAGGGGCAGACCCAGAATCTGCTGGAGAAATTATGCGTCACAGTTGGGTTGCAAATATCTGGGGAGAGGCTGGAATCTGTGGCTGGGGATGACCTTCTCATCGTGTTGCCATCCACACCAGGAAAAGTAGAAGGATAATGAATAAATGAATTAGTGAAATTTAAATGATACCTAGTCCTAGTGTAATGACATACAAGCAGATGTTAAACAAATGTTATCTAACGCTTTTATCTAATTTGTGTTTGTGTGTGTGTGTGTGTGTGTGTGTTTCAGCATCAGGTGCACCTATGTTTCATGCTGGAACATGGTTCGTCCTTCTGTGTGTAGGACTCCTGACTATCACACACACTCTTCACAGAACATAACTTCAGCTTTTATCTATTATCACAAATTTTTATAATCATATCAAATTGCCGTTATTCACCATGTATCTGTTGTTTCAGTACTGGCAGTGGAATATATTAATATATTTTCACATATTTAAATTATTATTATTATAGAGTTTATTACCAACATTCTTGTAATACAATTTCTGTAGATGGTTGATTAAGATATTTCTCTATGTTTGAGCATATTTGGTCTATTATTTTGAATACAAATGTTGGGGTATAATTAATCTCATTTTTAGTCACTTTTAAAATCTTTAAATAATTAATCTCTTGAATAATCTATTGGTAATAATCTTTATTTCTTTCAATACAGTGTCAATATATGTATATATGTTGTAATCAATGCATAGTAAAATTATTTTCAACTTCAAAATCACAATTAGCCTTTGTTCTATTTGTGAATATAATTATAGTTTATTTTCTAAAATATGTTACAATATTCTGTGTCATTATTAGGTCTAGTAAAGTTTCTTCTTTTTACCAAACTAAATTTGCAGTTTATAATTTTATTTCTTTTATGTCCTTGTGTGTGCGGAGTTTGCATGCTCTTCCAGTGGGATAAGCAGTATAGAAAATGGATGGATGGAGGTTTAACCACAAGGTGATTCAAGGAAAATTATATTAATGCAATTTATTTTGCTCAGTTTGCGCAGTATTTCCACATAACTGACCCCAACTTCCTACCAAGCTTGGATAGGAACAGTTTTCAGATATTTCAGATGACTGTGGGTTCTTATATGTTGGTCTAATGTTGAGATTGGTTTCCCGAAGCCCATGTCCTGTGTGTCGGAATTACATGACTCTTGATTCTGGTTTTTAGTAATGGTATTTAGTTATAACTTCTGACTCAGGTTTAGGCTTGGGCTTAGGGTTGTGGTTGGACTTGGGGTTCGGATTGGGCTTGCGATTTGGCTTGGGTTTGGGCTTAGGGTTGGGCTTGGTCTTAGGGTTTCAGAAAGTTTTAGAATTTTAGGGTTTTGAGAGGTTTAGGGTTTGGGGGATTCGGAGTTTGTTCAGATTATAATTAGGCTGTAATTAGTTTAGGTTATAATTTTGATAAGGTAGGATTTAGGTTACAATTTACACTGTTTATTCACTTATTTCTATAGATTAGGTAAGATTTGGAACGGGTTATGATTCGGTCTATAGTTAGGTTAAAATCAGGTCAGGTTATGATTATGATAGCGTTATAGTTATCATACAGTTCAGATTAGGTTTTTTAATTCCGTTAATCTATTGTTTGGATTGATCACAAACTTGAGTAGAATTTATCTATGTACTTATTTATTATACTAAATTTTAGGACACATCATCAGTAGTGCTCCTCAGACTCATCGGATGTTTCAGGCCTTTAGTCACTATACACCCTCATCTGAGGCGGTCAGCCGTGGGTCGATCACTCCCCGGCCTGTGTCCCATAGACAATCAATACATTCTTCTAAGGCATGTTTTAAGATAATAGTTTGATTAAATGGGCCTATGTTATTCGGTTTGTTTGATTTAATTACCCATTTATTCATTCATCCATTCATTCATTTATTTTACTCTAATGTGATCTTAGTATTTGTATAACCTACTGATTGTATTTTTAAAGCCCTGTTAGCATTGAGTACTTTTTAAGAAGGCAATTGTACTTAAAATATGTTGATTGGGTCAATTAAGCCACTATTGTTCCAACTATTTTTTCAGGTATTTTAAACCAGAGACCGATTTAAACGTTTTTTTAAATTATTTAATTAATTAATTATTATACTTATTTTTATTATTTAATTATTAAGCTTTTGAATGCTGTTCTATTGCCAAATTTGACTAAAACCCTAAAAAAGTTTGGTTATTACAAAGCGTGGCGTACGAACGGTGCTTAAAATGTCAGGTACCGGATACTTACCTTGCTCAGATCGGAATGCCTTTTGTTAACACCGCAAGGTTTCCCAAGTCACCAGAACTGAGCCTATAACTAAGTCTAACACTAAACCACAGGTCCAGACGTAGGTCCCGCGCAATACGTCACCCCTAGATGACCCTGGGCAGGTAACAACCCAGCAGATGGCTTGACCCTACTTGTTTCTCCACACAAGAATTTGGAACCCTTCAGGAAACCATAAAACTTCTATTGGGTTGATTCCTCTGGGATTAAGCATGTGTCAGCAGATCATTTCTGTACCTTACTCGAGTAGAATAGTCTCAGAGAGTGATCAGGCTTCTACTGATGTAACCCTACCACCTTGGCTTTGGGAGTGGCCCTGTCATACTGGGCCCTTTCAAGGATCGGTTTTTCCTTTTATGGCAAGTTTTTTCCGGATTGTACACTTGTTGCCAACGGGGAGACTGGGATCCGACGTACGAGTACCAAAAAACTGCGTGCGAATAGTTCAAACGGTTGCCAAGATATTTGCGTTTAAACTTCAGTTAGTTAGGCCCATGATCCTCTCCGTCTCGCATAAATCTCTGTCTCAGCGAATCAGCATCACCCGGTATTTCATTTGGCCGAAACTAGGTTATAATTAAGTATTTTTTTTACTTATTCTATTTATTAGTATATTATAATCCTTATTTTATTTATTTATATGTTATTTATTTAACCTATTATCATATTATTACTACTTTATTTGTTTTTTTTACGGTTTAAGGATTTGCAGATAAGTTATGAGCCGGTTAGGATTAAATTACAATTAGGTCATTCATTTAATTATGTACTTGTGTGTGATTGAACTTTAACTTGAAATAAGCCTTTATTCCATTCATAAAAATACATGTGTGGAGTTCTGAGGTTTAAATGGACTTCTGCGCGATCTCTGTGTTTAAAGTGCGCTCTGACTTTCGGTATTTTAGCCTTGGGAAAACGCTCCAGATCACGCAAAATAACCATCTTAAAATTAGATCTTCGCAGCGATTGTGTTTCTGTAACGTGTCTTAATCTAACTAGGGTGTTGATTTTGCTTCGAATCGGATAATTTTTTATTTTTAATATTTTTCGCTGTACGTACGTTGCGATCAGGGAGACTGATCTGTGGGAGCAATCCTACGTGCACCCGCTGAAATATGTATTGGATCCATTGATAAAGCATTACGTGAGTAAAGTTTAGAGGTTTAAATAACCTTCAGCGCGATCTCTGTGTTTAAAGTGCGCTCTGACTTCCGGTATTTTAGCCATGATAAACGCTCCAAAGCGCGCAAAACAATTATTTTAGAATTAAATCTTCGGAGCGATTATATTTCTGTACTGTGTCTTAATCTAACCAGGGTGTTGATTTTGCTTCGAAACGGATAATTTTATTATTTAAAATATTTTTGTGGTACGGTCGGCGCGGCCAGCGGAAGTGAACGTCTGAGAGCCACCCCACGTGTCCCCGCTGTAATATGTATTGGATCCAATGAAGAGACATTACGTTAGTGACGTCTGAGGTTTAACTAGGCTTCGGAGAGAACTCTATGTTTAAAGTGCGCTCCGACTTCCGGTTTTTAGGCGTGGTAAAACGCTTCAAATCGCGCAAAATAACTATTATAAAATTAAATCTTCGCAGCGATTACATTTCCGTACTGTGTCTTAATCTAACCAGGGTGTTGTGTTCGCTTCGAGTTGGATAATTTTTTAATATTTTTCCGCGGTACGGCCGGTGTGATCAGCTACAACTTGGGGAGGAATACGACGTGCTCACACTAAGGTATTTATTAAATCCCTTGATAAAGCATTATATGAGAAGTTATTTGAGGAGTTAGGTTATTTATTTAATTTATTTATGCTGATAGTTTGTGGTTTGAGATTGAGGTTATAATGTGTTGTAGTTAGGATATAAATAGGTTAGGATTAGGTTTAAATTAAGTTATTTAAGTTATTTATATATTTATTTGTTTGTTTATTTACTTTTTTTTCTATTTATGGTGCGGGATAGGTTATGATTTGGTTGTAATTAGGTTAGATTACGATTATGGCAGTGTTTGATTATGATACGGTTAGGGTTAATTTGTTTATTTATGTAGGATTAAGCTATAACCCCTGGTTCAGGCTTTGGTGGGGGGAATTGGGCAAGACCTTGTCGGCCCTTAGTTGTGCAGTTGAATGTAGAAGTCGTTTTTAGGTCTAAATTGTTACCCCTGAGTGACGCTTTGCTGACGATATTTGGCTATGATTCTACCCGACCTTGGGCTTTCTTCTTTTATCTGCGGTGAATGTAGCAGTCGTTTAGTTCTCGGTTGTTACCCCTGAGTGAGGCTTTGCTGAAGATATTCGGCTATAATTTTACCCGAAAATGGGCTTCCTTCTTTCCTGTTGGTTGTTTCTTCCATAACACTGAGTTTTCACGTGACGGTGTCGGGTTGAGATGGGTTTCCGCCAGGTTTTATCCAGCATGTCGGAATGATAGGTTAAGCAGAATAAAGAATGGACTACCTGTCTGGGCAGTACATTCACCATGCCTGTCTGGGCTTGTTTCTGCTCACCTACCCAACAGTCCCTCTATCCCTTAGTCAAAAGGGCAGGAGACTGGACAGGTGTGGTCGATGGACATGATCGTCGTCGAAGCTCATGGTCCACCAACGACTAAGGCTGCTTTGACTCAGATAGTGTGCTTGGTCCGAAGGCTCTGGCTGGGTTCGGTTTTGGTAAGAATACAATGATCCCCACATCACAATAATCCATTGCGTGACTGAATAGGGGACCAAGGAGATGCATGGGCTGGTGCTTGTTAAGCACAGCTTTTGTTCGTGCAGCAGACCCCGGCTTGGCGTCTGCTGATTTAACAAGTCTAAACGAGCCTAACTCAATTAGGTTTTTCAGTTGGTGGGTCACGAGCTGTGGGTTCTCAATGAGTTCTCAATGGGCTGTGGAGATGGTATTCAGTTGGAGGTGGTATTTAGTTGCCTGTGGTTAAGATGTTCATCATGATCGAGCTTTCGCTGATGATATTTGGCTGTAACTCTACCCGAAATTGGGCTTTCTTCTTTTATCTGCAGTGAGTGTAGAAGTCGTTTTTAGGTCTAGGTTGTTACCCCTGAGTGAGGCTTTGCTGACGATATTTGGCTATAACTCTACCCAACCTTGGGCTTTCTTCTTTTATCTGCAGTGAATGTAGAAGTCGTTTAGGTCTAAGTTGTTACCCCTGAGTGAGGCTTTGCTGAAGATATTTGGCCATGATTTTACCCAAAATT
>NC_071281.1:742500-752500 GCF_023375685.1 Ictalurus furcatus
ATTATGAAGCCTTGTGTAAAGGTCAGGGCTCTCTGCGGTGTGTGTGTGTGTGTGTGTGTGTGTGTGTGTGTGTGTGTGTGCATGGACATGCTGTCTTTTTATTTTTATTTTTATTTTTTGTTTTAAGCCAAGTCTCTGGTGCTCACTTCCATCAAACAGGAGTGTGTGTGCTGTTTATACCAAACACATTTCTCAACTGCCACATATCATATAAAGCGTCCACTGCCAGACAGCGGTCCCGAGTGAAAGGACGGCAGAACGATGGAGGGGAGGCGTGCTTGATCAGAATTCCCGCTAGAGATATGTAAAATCTGATGAAGAAGGAAACGAGAGCAGTGGTGCCAACAAAAATGGTTGTTCCTCTTGGCATGCCAGATTAGAACGCTCTCGTCCAATTCAACATCACTCTCATCTGCTCCTCTTCAGTCTATCTGCATCTCTCTCTCTCTCTCTCTCTCTCTCTCTCTCTCCATTGAATGTGTTTTTCTCAGCTCACAGCTCGAAACAGAGTATCGACAGAAGACCCATTGTACTTGCATCAGCTCCTGCAGTGCGAGCACGTAATAAGAGCAGGTCAATTTAATAAACTTTACTGCTACTACATGGCAGTTTGTTCTAGCATCAAACATTCATAAATACAAATTCTACCAGTGAATAAATGCCGTATAATACTACAAATAGCTAAAAGTCTTTACTAAGCTTATTATTATAATTATTATTGTTTTTTATCTGATCATCTGACAACAATGCATTTTCCTTTAAAGTAGTCTTCGGGATAAGGATGACATTCCGTACTGCGGAGCGAAGGTTAGTTGAAATTCAGAGTATAACACACAAGAGAGATCATTAAGTATTAACGATTCTTTGCTCATAACATAAAAAGAGAAAATCCAGAAAATGTCATCCATATTAAAGAGATTAAATGATTTATGAAGCAAAGTAAGCACCTGGATTTCTCAGCATATAGAGCACTGCTGTTGTCCTTCTCGTCATCAATAACCACGCCCGTGTTTTTACAAGAATCTATAACCTCAACATTCTAGGGGCGATACCCATTATTTTCCTAAAATCAATATTATATTCATTCATCCATTCATGTTCAGGATTTTTTTTTTTTTGTTCTGGTCAGGGTCACTGTGGATTTGGAGCCCATCCTGGTAACACTAGACAACAAAGGCAGGAGGATTCACCCGGAATTAGACACCAGTCTGTCACAGGGCACCATGTGCTCACATTTTCACACTCATTCACACCTAGAGGCAATTTCACCGAGCCAATCCACCTACCTGTACATTTTTAGACAGTGAGAGGAAGCCAGAGAACCAGGAGGAAGCCCACATGAACACAGGAGAACTGACTGTAACCTGAACTCAGGATCGAACCTGGGATCCTGGAGTTGTACAGCAGTAATGTAAAGCATTGTAAAACAGGGCATGTGCTGTTATAGGGAAATAATCAACGTACATACTGTGTGTGTGTGTGTGTGTGTGTGTGTGTGTGTGTGTGTGTGTGTGTGTGTGTGTGTGTGTGTGTGTAGTTTTATTCCTATTATACCACAGCGGCTTGTCAATGTTTATTCATTAAAGAATGACATTATACTTTTATCCATTTCCATGGTAACGTTAAATGTCGGGGGGAGTCCATGAAACAAGTTAGTTCTGTTTATTACTTATATAGCAGCTATAAACAGCTGTTCCCTCTCCAGCATTTGTTTTCTTCTCTTTTGAGAGAATCACCAGTTACACACCTTTTAATCCATTTATGTGGAGCATCTACTGTACAATACAAGTGCCTGTGTATTGTGTTAATATCGGAGTGCATTCATATAAACCTTGCAATAGGAGCTACTGTCAGAGCCGCTGATTATGGAAAATTTATCAGCACCTTCCATCCAAACCAGTCAAGCATTGAACTGGCATTGAACAGGCTTTCAAAAAAAAAACAACAAACAAACAGCTTCTCATCAGAAAAGAATGTTGAAAAGTTGAGTAAGTTTGAAATACTCTCCCACAAGCACTGTCCTGCACGCGATGCGTTCTCTGTAAGGCTTTTAATATTACTGCTTTATTCACGCTATTAAAATCCGGCAACCAAGAAACTGACGCAGCTCCTCTCTTCTCCAAATTGATGCACATCAAATATCAAATAAAAATATTTCAAGCCATTCACTATATCAGTTTTGTTTGTAAAAGAGCCTCTAGAGGTAATTTCACAGTTGGTCTTCCTCTGCAATCCTTCCATAGACTTTATGCCTCTCCAGGCAGATATAAAGCTGCTGACTGTAAGCTTCTCTTCCACAAAAGTTTTAGACTTTCATTTTGCCGTCCTAATTCCACGTCTCGCCATTTGTAGTGGCCTTTACTTTGTAAAAAAAAAAAAAAAAAAAAGCTGTCGGCTGATAAAGAGCCAGCTTCTTCCTTCAATGTCACCTTCAACAGTTTGGAATTACACAGCAGATTAGGATGGATTTTAATGTTAGTCCAGAGGTTTTTTTTTTTTTATAGAGGTTAATGTAAATGCTGACAAAGGATTCAATGTGAATTCATTTAGTATTCACTGCAGAATTATATAAATAATACAATATCGCCTTTTCATTCTGCAGCAGTATTGTATTACGGGGACTTCACAATTAAAACATCCATCCGATCCGCACCTGTGTCACCGTCACCGGCGTCGGAGCACGACAGCAGGTTTCATTCGATAAAGAGCACCAACACTGTAATGTGTAAAACAGTGTCGTGAGTAATGGGGACAGATGGTATTGGAACTGCTGTATTTACAGTACAGTTAACTTCAAAACGTGAAAGAAGACATTAGAACACTGAACAAACATATACATATCATTACTGTACACTTTCCAGCGACAGCACAGGCTGCACAGTCATGACATCAATCAATATAATCAATATATATTATTTATATTGTCAGTTATATTGTACTGCAAGTGGAAGTGAGGTGTTTCAATGCATATTTATGGGCTTAAATACAGACACGTGCATAGTTTGTCTAAAAACGCTTAATAAATGCGCCCAGTGTTAATTCGCCTTCGGTATAATGATTGACTGCAAATGTTAAAACGTATAAAGCGAGCAGTGGTGGCTTGGCAGTTAAGGCTCTGGGTTACTGTTCAGAAGGACGAGGGTTCAAGCCCCAGCACTGCCAAGTTGCCACTATTGGGCCCTTGAGCAAGGCCCTTAACCCTCTCTGCTCCAGGGGGCGCTGTATCATGGCTGACCCTGCGCTCTGACTGAATTTCACTGTGCTGTAATGTATATGTGACCAATAAAGAATCATTATAAGAGCTGTTGGAGGCTGAGAGAAGATAAGCCTACATGATGTCTTCTTTACTGATGCAGTACACAATCATGGTATGAATTAATACAAATTTGTCATCATTATGAATCAAAAATTAATGTTAAATTAGAGAATATATATATATATATATATATATACTCTGCGTTAAGGGCCTTCAAGGTCCCACAGAAATTGAGTTCACCACCCTGGCTCTACAGCATCAATCCAAACATCAGTCATAGCAGAAGGAAGATGCTATCCTGATCATTACTGTCTGAAGGAGTCTTTAAGCAGTAAGAAGTGATCCATGTCACAAATCCAGTGTTTGATTTGGGGGCAGTTCACATACTGGTAGTGATTCTGAGACTCGTAGAGGAAATTAATTAAAGTGATTAAAGTTCCCGATAATGAAACGTGGTGCTTTCAGTGAATGGAATTGATTGAATTCTAATGTAATTGACTCGATGACCCTTTATTCATTAGCCACATACTCCTTGGGGTCGTTATTATAGAGTTTGAAAGTCTGAGTCTACTACCACTAACTGGTTTCACGCTCCATATATGAACACAATATACTTTTTGCAAAATTTTATTTCCCAAACAAGATAACATCACTCTTAATTTCAATGCAAAATGTCTGTTGTTATTTACTGGAAGTTAACATATTTGGGATGCACGCCATCGATGATCATATTTAAAAAATAATAATAATTATAATAATAATAATTTTCCGGCTGTTGACGCACAATAAGTTTTTTTAATGAATTTGCCATTTACTTAATGAATGTAGGTATATGTTCAATTCATATACCACGTTTCTTTAATACGTATGTATGTATTCATCTATGTAAAATAAAGTAAAGCAAGTGTAAAACAAAGTCAAATCATTAAAAATAAAGAAGGAAGAGAAGTCATAGAATAGCAGTATGTCTGTTTAGTCTGTGTTTAATTTAGGAAAGATCTCATTCAACTTGCACTGACATCATTGAAAGTCATATACCTTTCAGACCATGACTAGGGAGAATGTGTCCAACCGGTAGCATGTATATGACAGAAAGGAGGGGACTGAGTACTGAGCCTTGGGGAACACTGACAGGGGTAGTGGGTGATTTCTGTTTTCCTAAAGTGACGTTCTGCTAGAAAGGTATGATCAATACCTGTAATACCTGTAGAGGAGAGTCAGAAAAAGAAGGATATGATCGTTTTGGATCACAAACCCATTTCAAACCACGACATTTTTGCAATGTTGTTCTCACATTGATGAAAACCAAATCCAAAGAAAAATCTGCTGCTTGTGTTTTGACCTCATGCAAGTACTTAAGCAATCGATGCGAGAAACGAAAACATGGGAGACTTTTCCGAGAGTAATGTGAGTACAAACAGTAGCCAAGCACGGCCTATTAAAGGCTATAACACCGACACGAGGAATGAAAGGGAAGCCATTATTTTTGCCTGGTATATCTGTGTCTTGTCTTGTATAATTTCTGCAGTATAAACACCAATTGTGCAGTAATGCTGCAGTGCTTGTTTATTTAACCACATATACACTATGGGCAGCATAATACGCTTCTCTTCATGGATTCTCTGCATCACCTCATTTAACCGAAAATAAACAGAGATGATTCGGCTTCATGATGTGCCCTCATCTGTTTTTTTTTTTGTTTGTTTGTTTGTTTTTTTTTTTGCCCCAGACAAATGTATTTGAATCACTGTCATCTTTATCTCAAAACCCTCTCTGTGATAGATGAGCCAGCAGTGCTCTGAAAACTCTCAGTATGTGCTGTATTGGTTTGGTTTAATTTAGCATTTTCAAATAAATCTTCATTCGCTATGTGAATAATTTTGCTGTGCCATCATTGTGTGGCTTATTAAATATGAAAAATGAATTGACCATGATTCTGAAAACATTCCCGACACATTTATTAGATCTGATATTAGATAGATGTGATCTAGTGGAAAAGAAGAAGAAAAAAAAAACAACACTTCTTTTTTTTTTTTTAAGTACAAGTGATGTCTTCAGCCAATTTATTGAGTGATTGAGGACAGTATTGAGAAGATGATTAGGGAGGAAACTGGTCTCATCATGAACAGCAGTATTATTATCATCTCTACATCTAAAATATCAGGCTATTACACATCAATCGGGGCTGTCACTTGCTGTTTGTATGGGAAATAGACATCACTTGATTTCCCCGCCTTTATTATGTACATGTATCTGCCATAAATATTCAAAACACAGTTTGTGATTATACATAAATACTATAGAGGATAATGAGTAGAGTCTAATGAAGCACATATCTCACTGAACTCTATGTGAAGTACACATGCAGAAGAATACACTGGTTTGTTTACAAGAATATCAGCAGATGCTTCAGACATCAGCTGACATAGCTTTCACATCTATGCATGTGATAAATATTAGACAAGTGTAAGTATAATACCAATAACAGGAGCATGCACATGGTGTGAGCTTCATCAGCATGGTCACCAACACCTGTTCAAGGTCCTTCCATGTCTGCGATGGATGTCCAGCTGACCGGTCCTGTGACATCTCTGACACTCTGTTTTTCATCTCTACAGGGAGTCTGGTGAACCTGACATGTCGAGCATTCTTTGGCTACAGTGGGGATGTGAGCCCGCTCATCTACTGGATGAAGGGCGAGAAGTTCATTGAGGACCTGGACGAGAGCCGGATTCGAGAGAGCGAAATCAAGTGAGAGAACTTTTCTAATCAAAGTGACCCATTGTCTTTAAAGTGATATGCTCTAGCTTACTGTAATACGCTCGCGTGTGTCCTTGAAACAGTCTTCAGATAAGCTAAACTATGCATTCATCTCAGGCTTTTTATGAGATTTTGGACGCTCACTGGAAACAGGGACCAAAACTGAAGTTTTGTTTCAGTCCTGGGGCCATTTCCATCTTCACATCTAATCTCTCCATGTTATAAGAGGGGAGTTAGTGTAACATTTAGCGTTTACAAAAAGCCGATTACTGATGCAATATGATCACATGCCTCTGATGGTTGTTTACGGGATATATAACTATAGATATGTGGAACTGAAATGTAATTCTACGTATAAACTGCAAAGTGTAAAATCTCTTTGACACAAGTTACTGTGAGATGGCTCCTTCTGAAAATCATCCTGGCTGCTCATTTTCTCGTCGTTATCAGTGTTTAACAATGCGCATTAATAATGTAGTGCAGCATGCAATCCTGATTAAGGTGTGCTGACAGGATCTACTGCATGAAGTCAGGGTCTAATGATCTGCTGGACGAACAGACTTGAATCTGAGGTCTAGCTGTTTTAGATGCTTCTTTTCATATTTCTCAGAGATTTGCATCAAGTACACCTTATCTCACATACTCGAGTCATCCAGTACACCCCATCTCATTCAACTGAGAATTCCAGTACACCCAATCTCACATACTCGAGTCATCCAGTACACCCATCTCATTCAACTGAGTATTCCAGTACACCCCATCTCACATACTCAAATCATCCAGTACACCCCATCTCACATACTAGAGTCATCCAGTACACCCAATCTCACATACTCGAGTCATCCAGTACACCCCATCTCACATACTCGAGTCATCCAGTACACCCCATCTCACATACTCGAGTCATCCAGTACACCCCATCTCATTCAACTGAGTATTCCAGTACACCCCATCTCACATACTCAAGTCATCCAGTACACCCCATCTCACATACTCGAGTCATCCAGTACACCCCATCTCACATACTCGAGTCATCCAGTACACCCCATCTCACATACTCGAGTCATCCAGTACACCCCATCTCATTCAACTGAGTATTCCAGTACACCCCATCTCACATACTCGAGTCATCCAGTACACCCCATCTCATTCAACTGAGTATTCCAGTACACCCCATCTCACATACTCGAGTCATCCAGTACACCCCATCTCACATACTCGAGTCATCCAGTACACCCAATCTCACATACTCGAGTCATCCAGTACACCCCATCTCACATACTCGAGTCATCCAGTACACCCCATCTCACATACTCGAGTCATCCAGTACACCCCATCTCATTCAACTGAGTATTCCAGTACACCCCATCTCACATACTCGAGTCATCCAGTACACCCCATCTCACATACTCAAGTCATCCAGTACACCCCATCTCACATACTCAAATCATCCAGTACACCCCAGTTCACATAACTGAGTCATTCTGTACACCCCATCTCACATACTCGGGTCATCCAGTACACCCCAGTTCACACAATCAAGCCATCCAGCCTTTTTTCCACTGCCAAGGTGGCAGGGCTGGTGCTCAAGCGAGTTGCAAGTTCAGGGTAGTTCAGAGTAACCTTATGCAGTTGTGCAAGTTATTTTTTTAATTCACTCTTAATCATGAAGAAGTTGTTCTTTTGGCATTGAGAATGCAATGAAATATCAAATGTTGGAAACACACCATAGACACTAGCTCTGGAACCATCACCAGCACCATGTTTGTGAAAAAACCTAACAGTAATCAACGTGTACCGGTCCACTGGTTTTCTACGGTGTCAGATTATTCAGTGCCACTGGACTTTGGAATACCGTTCCACAAACTGTCCATGACCAACCGAAAACAGATATTTCCGTTTCTGTTTATCGCATGTGGCCATGAGTATGAGCACTACATAATAATAATAATAATAATAATAATAATAATAATAATAATGAAAAATAATCGTCTTATTTACCACTTTCCAGGTGAAAATGAAGTGAAAGTGCTTTAGATATAAAAGACTGAAATGTTGTAACAATGTATTTAATGATGAGGCCTATTAATGAAGAAACATACAATTCCTAATTAACCATAAATCTGAGATTGGTCAGGAGAGACCAATCATTATGCATTATGCATGATTGCTCACATTTATCAGCATCTTGGATCAAGCAGTCATAACAAGCAGTACGTATTACAGTCTGGTTTTAGGAATTATCATGGTCCAAAATCATTGCTGACTAAAGTGGATAATGTGGATGTCCTTCTGCATTGGTACAGTTGGACTTTAGTGCAGAATTTTACAATATTGACCATGATATTTTAATGAACAGGCTTAAAAACACAACAGGGTTAGACAAACTGTTTCCTGTCCAGTTTACACTGAAAGACTACAGTTTGTAACCATAAGTGGAGAGCTTAAATACACCTAACAGACTTAAAATATTTTATTATAAGATAAACTTTCAGAGACAAATATCAGAAATACTAACGTTGGTATGTTGGGTATTACATCTGCCTGCAATAATGTTGTTGATTTCTCCTATAGGAGCTTGACAACATTTCTGAACACTACAGTGAAATGCCTTAGTGTAACCTTACAGTATATGCTGGTTATCATTTTAATCTTTATGTAACTAATCTCTAAATCTGCTCATCGTTAAAATCTGATGTTCCAACCAAATATACTAAACCTACATGATGGTGAAAACTACTGCATGCTTTCATAACCTCTAAATGGGACTATTGTAAAGTGTTGCTGGTGCTGGAGTCCCTACGGTGTCTTTAATAACGCCTCAGCTTGTTCAGAATTCAGCAGCCCATGTCCAGGTATCAGGAAAAGAAAATCCGAGCATATCACCCTAATTTTATTCAAGCTACACTGGTGACCTCTTAAGTTCTGCATTGACTATAAAATCCTACTAATGACATTTAAAGCGCTGCATGGTTTAGCTGTGTGTCTCGCTTGCTGATCTCCTGAAACAGTGTAGGGTTATGAAAAGCATGTACTGATTTAGTGCAAAGTAATGTCTCAGATGCATATATAATAATTTGGCTATGTTTCTGAGAGATGTTAGAACACTGTAATTGATAATAAGAGAGCATCTTTGATTTACACCAAAATCCTTGGCATTATAGGGGTCATGGTATCTCTGGCATGCCCTTGGGTGAAATCAGCAACCTTATTGGAGGCAGATCTAGTATCCAACATCAGTATTTGGATGATAGTTGAATTTGACCATTATCTATCAACATGCACTGCCACTTTAATTCTATAAAATTGTTCTTCTTTTTCGCATATTCACCCTGTACAGTACTTTATATCCCTATTCATTTTATCACTGTATACAGTCTTTCCAGTGTTTGTTGATAATGTTTGCACTACACTGCCATTTCCAATAAAGCCTGCTGCTTATACACTCACATCCACTTTATTAGGAACGCCCGTACACCTGCACATTCATAATAATAATAATAATAATAATAATAATCATATCTAGTCAGCCAATCATGTGGCAGCAGCAGCACAATGCAAAAATCTTGCAGATACTGGTCAAAAGCTTCAGTTAATGTTCTCATCACATATCATAATAAAGAAAAGGTGTGATCTCTGTGGCTTTGATCCTGGCATGGATGTTGGTACCAGATGGCCTGGTCTGAGTATTTTATAAACTGTTGATCTCCTGGAATTTTCACACACCACAGTGTCTAGACTTTACACAGAATGGTGTGAAAGAAAGAAAAAACATTGAGTGAGCAATAGTTCTGAGGTGGAAATGCCTTGTTGTGAAGAGAGGACAGAGGAAATTGGCCAAATTGGTTCGAACTGCCAGGAAGGATAAAGTTACTCAAATAATTACTCTTTACACCCATGGTGAGCAGAATATATCTCAGCAAGCACAAAACATCAAACCCCGAGATGGATGGGCTACGACAAGAGAAGACCACATACGGTTCA